>NC_092196.1:942500-951168 GCF_043641665.1 Enoplosus armatus
TTTGTATGTGTGTGTGGTGGGGTGTGTAAGAATACTTCTCTTGACGAAACGAGCGTTCCATTTATTACACGTGCGTGTTTGAGAGAGAGGGTGGAGGGTGGGGGTGGGTGTGGAGGGTAATGGGCAGAGCCGCGGTTCACCCCTTTGCTTTGTACCCGCAGCAGAGTAAACATGACAAATGGGGGCCCGGGTTTGGCGTGATTAAAGATGAAAACGAGGATCCATCTTCACCAAAAAAGGAAAAAAAAAAAAAAGAAAGAAGGAAAGAAAGAAAGAAAGAAAGAAAGCACACGCACGCGGGCACGGTATCGTCAGCCCATACCGTCTTATGCTCTGACATAGAGAGAGAGAGAGAGAGAGAGAGAGTATAAAAAGACAGAGATATAAAAAGCAGAGGGGGGGGGATTCTGGGGGTGAAAGCAAAGAAGCGGCCGCATCATCTTCTCAGTTCTTTCAGTCTCCTTCTCCTTCGCCTACTTTTATGTTCATTTTTTATGAATGGCAACCCCCCCCCCTTCACACACCCACGTCATAGCGTCATATTATAGTGTGAAACAGGCGGCGATGACATCCCTCAACAACCTCCAGCACAGAAAGCAAAGGCAAAGTTATTCCGGTCTCCAAAGTGCGGGCTTCGGTGGTGACAAGCGCGTTCAGTCGGCGTTCAGTTTGGGAATCAGGGACAGGGAGGGCCAAAAAAAAAATAACAACAACAACAAAAAAAAAAACATCAGAGAAAGAGCCAAAGGATAGGGCTATAGGGGTCCGGTGCGGTTCTGGGAGCCGGTTAGCGCCTGGGAGTTTGTGTTATTGCCGGTCGTCCCGGAGCGGACCTTTGTGTTGGGCAGCTTGTGGTCCTTCTTCCACTTCATCCGCCGGTTCTGGAACCAGATCTTGATCTGCCGCTCCGACAGGCAGAGCGAGTGCGCGATCTCCACCCTGCGCCTGCGCGTCAGGTACCGGTTGTAGTGGAACTCCTTCTCGAGCTCCAGGACCTGCTGGCGCGTGTAGGCCGTCCGCGAGCGCTTCGGCTCGCCCCCCGTGTAGCTCGAACTCACTGCGGGAGAGCAACGGGAGCAAAGCGTCAACACAAGCCTCCAAAAACAACAACAACAGTAATAACAGAGAAGTGGCTGCACTGTGGCACATAATGTCGTGCAGCTGCTGCTCTCAGATCAGCGCAGCGCCGGTGTAGGAGACCGGGCATCGGCTCGCACTGAAAATACACGGATAGAGTCACTGTTTTAAATCTGGTAGCGTGGAACATCTAATAAAATAAAATAAAAAAAATGAATGTCAGTGCGTTACGAGCGCGCAGCGAGGAGAAATAGAGCCATGGCCACCGCGGTAGGATACAAAATGGCTGTAACCTTGGCAGAACTGGTTGATTTCAAGCCATCCGTTTGTTGCCGCATTTTCAGGGAAATGCACATTGTTGTCAGGTGTGTGTGTGTGTGCTTTTTTCCCCTCTTTTTAATACCCCCCCCCCCCCCCCCCCCCTCCCAAAAAAAAAAAAACCCACATAACTACAACCGTACACCGGCCGGAGTTGCTCCTCTGCAAAAACAAAAACGGCAGCGCAAGAAAGAAATAATATCTTACCGAGTGAAAGACCCGGTGGAGCGGCCGCGTTACCGTGACTTTGCAAAAAAAAAAGAAGAAGTGGCGTTTTCTGTGTCACCCCCCCCCCCCCCCCCAGCGCGAACGCGTGCGCCCCGGCGTAGTTAGTAGTCTATTACGGCGTTACAGACTGGAGCTGCTCGCTTTTACATTAGTGTTTTACGGCCGGCTCCATAAACATGAATATTTCAGCTGCCATAAAAATACCCCCCCCCGCTCTCATCCCACACCCCCACCCCTCTGGAACAACGAGTGGGGAAGGAAGGCTTCGACAGAGTAAAGTACACCGTTTATACAACCCCGACCACTTAAAATCAAATTACCAAAGCATAAAAGCTAACTTATGGGCTCGCTCGGAGTTGTCATAAGGCGGGGAATCAGGGCAGACGAGCCCGGCATCGGACTTCAAAAGGCACCTCGGCGGAGAGGTGTAATAAAAATTTATGGAGGGTGTAATTATATTGGCCCCGCAAACAGACGGTCGTAAATCTTGACCCAAGGGCTACTCTTCTGCTTGTAGCGGAGAGCGAGAGAGACGAGAAAACACACGCACGCACACGCACACACACGCACACACACAGGGAGGGGAAGCCGTAGATTTTTGACGGCGGACACCTAGCTGACTGCGTGGGTTTCAAAGGCACAAAGGCGCAGCGGCGATGGGGAGAGGGAGAGAGGAGGGGGGGGGGGGTAGAGAGAGAGAGGCAGAAGTTTGCATGCGGCACTTACCGATGTTTACATGGACTTTCTTCATCCACGGGTAGACCACGGGGTCCTTGCGGGCATCCGCGGGGGACGAAGTGCTCTGGCTGTGGGGCGTTGGGCCGCACGGCGGAGGAGGGCTGGGTGTCACCGAGTCGCAGCGGTGGCTCTCCGCGGAGGGGTTGGTCCGCAGCCCGGCCGGTGGGAGGACGTGACCCCGGGGGGACATCACCACCGAGGCGGGCTGCCCTGCGCGCTGGCACGGCGTGTACGGCGGCTCGGCTCGCTGCTGCTGCTGCTGCTGCTGCGGGTGGTGGTGGTGGTAAAGAGAGTCCGGCTGAAAGGCGGCAGGCTCCTGCCTCTGGGAGCTGTAGTAGTCCGGAGAGTGGCTGGGCAGATAGTCGCTCTGTGAGTACTCCTCGCACGGTGGGAACTTCGGGTCCACATAGTTGGAGTTGATCAAATAGGAACTCATGGCCATCAATTCCAGTCTTTTCTTTCTTTTTTTTTGCGGAATTGCACCGACTCGGAAAATATATAACTAAAATTTATATCTCATCCCTTTAGTCTTCGGTTATTCCTGTTCCGTTGAACCCTCCTACTTTTCTGTCAAGTGAACAAAGTTAAGAAGCCACGTGACGGCGGCCGGCCAATGGCGCGCCTCCAGGACGGACCCCGGATAAGGAAATGGGATTAAGCATATACACTGCCCCCGCACGCGCATCGTCGTATGGCCGCAGCTTGTGGGCATTCACAGTCTTACAATATCGCCCCCTCCCTAATCATGCCCCGCTCTCTCTCCCTCTCCCCCTCTCTCTCTCTTTCTCCATATCTATATATATACATATGTACATATCCCTCCGCCACATGTCGGCACGCATGCCCGCCCCGAGCAGGCAGAGAATCACAACAATAACAAAGCACGTCTGACACACTGAAAATGCATTCCGCTCCTGCAGCTGTAGCTGCACTGGGGAGCAGTTGTACAGTACCCCCCCCCCCCCCCCCCACCCCCCATTACGCGTTTGAAGAAAAGAAAACATAAAAAAAAGCTGTTAAAAGAAAGCGCTTGGGGTGGTTTAAAGTGGCGCCTGCACAACCCTCTGTGTATATATTTGTGTGTGTGTGGGGGGGCGTGCTTGCCAAAGCTTTTTTTTTTTTTGTCTCTTTTTTCCCCCTGTTCTTTTTAAATCGCTAATAATGGGGAGTGGGAGAGTCTCCTCCTGGCCGGCTGCTGGGCCGCCACCCAGCAGCAGCGTGTCAGAGATAAATCTGGCTTGTTTAGGATCGATAGAAAATTCATCAACTAATTCAGGTTACGCGGCCTCCTAAATCACTTGCAGACCTTTGCATTAGGAACGAGGATTTCTCTTTTTTAAAAAAGAAAAAACCCCGTGTTGCTCCAACAGGCGCCCCATTCCCTCATTTAACTCCCCCATGCATGGTAATGCAGCCTCGGCCGGGGTCGCCTTTTGCCTTGCATGAAGAAAAAAAAAAAAGAAAAGAAAAGGGGAAGGGGATTTATTCCCCTCCACTTCCCGATATTAACATCACTGACATAGCAAGTCCATGTGCCCCCCCCCAAACATCCAGATTGTTCGGCTGCTTTTTGCCCTTGAGCCGTGCGTTACTGAACAGAGATACACGGCTCTTTGTTTTCCCTCCTATAGGGGATTCACCTCCCCAGCCGCGACGATCACACAAGCTGCCCCAGACTTTCCATAGCCTTGTCCCCCCCCCCCAATTCCAAGTACTAACACATACACACTCTCTGCTGCTGTCACTCTCTTAGTGCCATCAAACGCCATAAAACCAGGACTTCCACCTGAAGACGCGCAGAACCGAGACAGCACTCGGCATCATTATCACTCGCCTTACTGTTTAATTCCAGTACATCTGCTGCATCTGCACTACATCTGTTTCTGCGTTTAAAAAACAAGACACACACACACACACACATCCGATCCACCTCAAAACGAAACACTGCAGTGGAAAGAAAGGGATGGAACCGATGTTTTCCCCCAATCAAAAGGAGGCTGATGTACGCACACACACACACACACACACAGGCAAGATGATGGAGATATCCAAGTCCTTTGTTTCGAGAAAATTGACCGACTCTAAATCGAAACCTTACCCCCCACATTCACACACACACACACACACACACACACACACGCACACAACCCCGCCAATACGCCTTCTCTAAGATGAACAGTGGAGCGCATCATTTTTCAACGAGAATAGACCAAATAATATTATTTAAAAAAACAGTCCAATTCATCCTGGAGCTTGGACCTTTGAGAACGTGAGGACGCTTCGATGATCGAAACAAAACAAAACAAAAACAAAAACAACAAAAAGAAATTGAATGAAAATTGAGTTTTCATCTTCGGAGGACGGAGCTTCAAAATAAAGCCCTGAAACACACACACACACACACACACACACATATATATATATACACATATATATTTTAACACCTCACGGTTCCACTTTTACAAATTCATACATAAAAGCAGCTATCCGTAATGTATGAAAGGCGTCATAATCCGGTGACAGCGGCCACAGGCCTCTCCTCCTCCTCCTCCTCCTCCTCCTCCTCCTCCCTGTGTTTTTGGATCCATCGCTGCCGTCGCGTATAAATCAACTATATACTCCCCTAGAAGCGAATTTGTGATTCTTGCAATGATTCTTTACACAAATCCGGATCTACAGGGTAGATATAGAGGACAGCGGCTCTCTCCGGAGGCGCGAGGTCACACCGTCGACGGCCCTTTATTGCTTTCATAAACCCCGCTGTCGCATCTTTCCATCCGTCTGTACATGTACTGTCTCTGACACCCCCCCCCCCCCCCCGGCCCGACCCTCTCTGCTGGCGGGCATCCGGAGAAACGAAGTTATAATGCTGTAGCACTTCCTGCTGTGAGTGGAGTAGCTGAATGCAAACGAAACAAAACAAAACAAAACAAAAGTTTTTCGTTCGTGAAAGTGGTGGAAATGATGTGTCCACGTGCAGGCTGAGCTCGGAAATAAATCTCGACTATCAAAACTAAAAACGCCCGATGTCTGTCTTTTAATGACCATTAACATGCGCGCACTGATGTTACAACTCTGGGACTCTTGCAATGTTATTTATGACAATAGAAGTCATATCCTGGAAAAGGTCGAGCACGTTTATTCTACTGAGAACAAAATCAGGCCTTTTGCATCTCCTTTTTGCTTTTGTTTTTATCAATCTGAATATTCCCACGGCCAATCTGCTAAAACTGAATGTTTTACTGTGTGTGGACACTCACAACGCTTTCCACGCGCAGTGTAATTACAAGGACTGTTGCAGTTACCCCCAAAAGAGAAAAAAAAGAAACAAAAAGAAAACCTTGGCAGCTCCAAAAAAAAAAAAAAAAAAACCAGTGGGACACGTTCTAGCAGAGTGAACGCAATTTAATGAAAGAGGGGGGGGGGGGGGGGGGGAGACAAATGGCTTGGCACTGGGAACACTGTCCCTATCAGAAATTGTTCTGAGCGATCTGACTGAAGAATGGATGGACTCGATGAATAAATGAATACATGTCCCTTCGCTGTGGTAAATGGATTGCAGGCTGTCTCTCCCCCCACCCAAAAAAAAAAAAACCGGAAAAAAAAAAAAACCCTCTGATTTAACTGAATTAAAAAGTGATCTGACCCACACACACACACACACGGGCCTGCAGTCTATCTATCTATCTATCTATCTATCTATCTATCTATCTATCTATCTATCTATAGATCTATTTATCTAAATTAATAAATACATAAACTGAACAATCATAATTAAAACAAAGCACAAAAGCTCCCATCAAAACCACTTTGACTTGAACGGCCTCATACTTGCCTGCATTTTTAGCGCGCATCATATCACGGTGCTTGTTTTTGTATTTAAGTGCAAAAATAAGATTAAAAAAAGTAATAAAAAAAATTGTATTTCCTGTGTAATTTCTATCTTCTTTTCTCCCCCCCCCCCACTTGCGTTTGCTCCCGCATTGATTTTGTGACACCGACACCGGCCTGCCTGCCTGCTGCAGGCAATATTGCTGCTCTCTGTTTCCTCCAAAAAGTTGCTCATACATCATCAATAAATGTGAAAAAAAAAAAGAAAAAGAAAAAGCAGGCTGGAGGGAGAGGAACCTGTCAGCCTGCTTCTAAATCCGCCTCTTCTTCATTTTTTTTTTGGGGGGGGGGTGTTCTTTCCCTTATTTTATTTTGTCTTTTTTTATTGTCGTTGTTATTGCTGTTGCGTTTCTATTCCACTCTGCGCAGGTGTGTGTGTGTGTGTGTGTGTGTGTGAGGGAGGGGGTCACCTTGACCTGAGGGTCACCTCAGGTATCGATCAAGGTGTGTTGAGCCCGACTGCGGCACTTCCCTTCCCCTCTGTCAAGTTTGTCAGCAGCAGCCATTCAGCTCAACGGGAGCCGCCATTGTTCGCCGGCTACAGGTAGAGGTCAATGTGGTGCGCACATCAACACCCGGGAGACAGTTAAGAGGACACGGGAAGACAAAAAGAAAAAAGAAAAACAGAATATATATATATATATATATATATATTATATATATATATGATCCAGACACAGCGTGATGTGATATCAACAGAGCGAGACACTAAAAGCGCTCAAAACGCGCGCAAAACGAACGCAGTCCTTCATTTTGGAGTTTATTTAAATATTATAAATCCCGACCTGTCTAGGGAGCTAAGGACCACTTTACTAGCTGTGGCACCCCACCTGCAAGACCACACACACACACACACACACACACACACACACACACACACACACACACACACACGCACAGTCAGCTGCTAGAGTGTTCGAAATACAAATAATAATAATAATAATAATAATAATAATAATAAAATAAAGATTTAGATGCAATATCAGGGCGTGTGAAACTGAAGGCCCAGCCCGGGAGACAAAGAGAGGGAGAGGGTGAACATGAAGGTCAGCGGATCTGGCTCTATTTTTTTATTGCGGGGTCAATTCCGTTTTACAGCTCCAACACCAACACGCTCAAACGGCAACTTCCCGGAGGTTGAAAGGGCTTGTTTTCTTTTTTTTCTTTTTTTTTTTGGAGAGAGGATAGAAGGGGGGAATAAAAAGCAATAAAATATTCAGAGAGAGGAAGAGAGCCGGGGGTGAATAAATAACTTTTAAAGTCACCCCCCCACCTTTCTCTCTCTCTCACACACACACACACAATTTACGAGCTTTCTGAGACTCAAAGTTTGTCCCATCAGCGGCTCACAAACGGAAATAAACTCAGCTGCGGGGCTGCCCTGTCCGTCTAGTCCCACAAACTGGGACAAACTGGGATTAAGCTTTGGTCAAAAAAAACAAAAAACAAAAAACAAACAAACAAACAAAACAAAAAAAAAGGATTCTAGTTGCAACGAGCATTTGAGGTAAGATTTCTCATCTTTTTGTATGTTTTATACTCGCTATCATATATACGCAAATAACGCATGCTGGGAAGAAAAAAAGCTCCGTAAAATAATACCCTGATAGAATGGCCACACGAAGCTATGTTTTTTTTTTCTTTTTAATTTAGCATGAAACCTTCCATTAAAAAAAATAATAATAATAATGATTAAAAAGCCTGGAAAAGGAGTCGCAGGCCTTAAAAACGTCTCATGAAGCCCAACATGAGAATAACAGGAAAAAGGCGACATACTGGAGGGTTAAACGGCCTCTTTATCTGCAGTGACCGGGCCTGTCAATGTTCTGAAATATCACCGAGGTGGGAAGAAAAAGGGGGGAAAAAAAGGGACAACGAAGAAGAAGAAGAAGGAGATGAAGAGAAATGTGATTTTGCCCCCTTTGTGCGGGGTTTTGAAAAATAAACCGAGGTCCAGTCCCCTGGTTATTGTCATGCAAAAGCAATCCCTCAGTGTGGCGAGTATTAATCAGAAAGGTGTTTTCTTGGGGGGGGGGCAAGTTGGAAAGCTCGCTCGGCCTCTGACAATGAGGCTGAATTCATTTCAAGCAAAAGAGAGAGAAATAGTCCGCGAGAGAAACAACAGGGCTGCGCCTTATCTGCGCCCTCCCTCCCTCCCTCCTTTCTCCGGCTTGTTGTATGACAGAGGAGAAATAAATAAATAAATAAAAGCTTCCGCACATTATAAGACTAAATGAACGCATGTACATTTACATGTACAAACACGCGGGGACCCCCTGCCCCTCCAAACCAAAAATAAAGATCAGTTCACCCACACTCACTGCGCTTTTTCTACAATTACCACGCATCTGTGAGCTATTTCACTCATTGGTTTCCAGCAGCACAGGCGGGCAAAATCAACCGCCACAATCTGCCA
>NC_092196.1:1583868-1716368 GCF_043641665.1 Enoplosus armatus
TCAGATTCTAGCAATTATTAATGTTAATGTTACATAAACATTTATGTAAAAACTAAAAAAAATAAACAAACTTGCTATTACATGAGGTGATTTATCAGGATTGTTCACAGTTTTGTGTGTGTGTGTGTGTGTGTGCCAGCAAACACTTCTCTCCCGGTGACAACAGATGGGTCTATGTTGCCCGGCCGCCGTCTGTGTTTTCACAACCGCTCGCTCTCTCTTCGCTGGCTGCATGTGCCGGGCGTAATGGATGTCGGTTACAAAGTGCAAACATTTACCCTGAACACGGGACATCTGTTGGGCTTGTTAGGCAAATGAACGTGTGCGTCCCCCCCCCCCCCACACACACACACACGTACACATACACACACACACACATATACAAAGCAATATACTGCAAGTTTCAGACCTCGCATAAACACACTCGTAAAGCAGTAATTATCGCCTGCAGTTCTTGTAGAAACCTTGGATTAATAACGTGCTACACTGTGGCAGCTGACTTGTGGGGTGGGGGGGTTTCTAATTGACGGAAACTTCACTCCGAGTGTCATTTCATTCACAGCATGGAACGAGGAAAGACTTTGTAGCGTGTTATATCGCTGCGAATAACTGTCCAAACACTCTCTACGTAGCGGTTTAAAGAATGTGGAAGCAGCATGCACCGATGTGCTCCGAAAATATGGAGAATTTACAAATAATTACAAAACAGGAGAATGAAGAGTGTCTTATAAGGAGAGAGAGTATATGGTTTTAATTAAAGGTCCCATATTGTGCTTAATTCAGCTTGATATTTTTTTTTATTCTGGGACTCCACCAGAGCAGCTTTGCATGATTCACAGTTCAGATAAGTCCTTATGTATCTTCTCCCGGCCCTTTCTGCAGCCCCCCCCCCCCAAAAAAAAAAAAACACATCATGGTACATGAAATGCAAATATCTAAGAATTACCACCATGAGTCCAGATGTGTAGACTGAGGCTGCATTCAGACCGAATCCGGCGGTAGGGGTGATTAACCGCGGGGGTAGTGTGACGCCATGTTGTGAACTTTAACCCCCCCCCCTCTAAAGGATAGGAGGCCTGTCATGACCGCGTGGTTTAAACTGGTGTGCAAGGAGTGTTTTGGTCATTCATGCTGCTAGTATGCCGGTAAAAACAAGGTTCTTCTTCTCACGGTGGGGGGGGGGCTGGCTCACGTTGGGACCGATAGTGGGAGGCTGGCTGACTCATGACTGTTCCGTCACAATGAACGAATGAATGAATGAATGAATGACGTCTGGCCTCGGGTCCTGACTGAGTGTGTGTGCGTTCACCCTTCCTCAGTGGCGTTGCTTCGGTCACACCGTGCCTCACATCACCCCAAGCCGTCTGTCGTCTACATGACCAGGAACCCCCCCCCCCTTTCATCCAGCTTCTCCTTCCTCACACATTCCCTGTCTCTCTCCCCGTGTGTGTGTGTGTGTGTGTGTGTCTGGGCAATCAAACAGTTAGAAGGCCGTGGCCACTTAGCAAAACTATTGATCTGTAGATGACACACTGTGTGTGTGTGTGTGTGTGTGTGTGTGTGTGTGTGTGCGTCTCTCTCTCTCTCTCTCTGCTCCGTGATTCACTGTTGACCGATGTTGGCTTTTTTCCCCATGAAAGCCACCGAGCGGCAGAGACCGACGGATCCAGTCTTTCACAAAGAGCCTGTAGCCTGGCATTACATAAGAGAGGCGGAGGCCACGGACCCCGCCACTAAAACGATCATCACTGAGGGACAGAAAACGAAGCAGGTTAGCTTGTTTGATGAGGAAAGCAAAGCTGGGTCCTCTTTATTGCTTGAATTTGACAAGAGTGGATGTTTTCAAAATCTGAATGTACTTTTTTGGTGTTATTTGTGTTGGGGAATCAGAAAAAAAAACATTCATTCTTTCCTTTTCTTAAAACTGTGAAAGACGCCGTTTTTGTAATATTAAACTTTACCAACACAAACGTGGGCCACTGGAGTATTCACACACTTTTTTTTTTTAGAGTCAATTCATTTATTAAAAATGGATTATTAGGAACCACATGTCATTCCACATCCACGGGCAGCGTAATATCTGCTGCTTCAACAGCCTGCACTCTCGGCCTGGTGAGAACCCTTCCACCAGATCCGGGGACCTAGATGTGTGGGAGATTCGCTCCCCCCGTTCAGCTGCAGGAGAGCCCTGAGACCAGGTGACTGTAGCACAGCATGAAGTGGGAAGACAGGCACGACAGCAGATTGCCGTCAACCCGTTTCTGTCCAGATTTGCGTCTCAGCGCTGCACTACGATGGGCGCAATTCGAGCGCAGGCGTCTCAAATTGTACCACCGTAGGTTCCTAACAGCGGAACGTAGCTGCTATGTTAACTTCACAACGACAACAACTCAACAATTCGACGGGAATAACCTCGCCACGTGAACCCCCCCCCCGCATCATACATATGTACACTAATCACCAGCGGCGTGTGGTCCATTAAGGGCGTTCCAATTGTGTCATACATATTTTAATGAAAAATCGTGAATGTTATTGTTGTGTTGTGTGTGTGTATAAATTCAAGTTGCTACTCTCGCATAAATCATACGTTATGACAGAAACGCGCGATGGCTTACGCGCGATGGTGGCCCCTGATTGGTTGACACCGCACCAGAAGAAATGTTATAAGAATTAGCGTGGGTGGGGTGTTGATGTTTTTTTTTTTGTTTTTTTTAATATTCATATTATCTTCTGGCTGTTAATTACGTTACAGCGGTAGTTTGGCAACGTGTCCAAAATCGCGTAAAAATCTGGGCATGGAACGTCAGGATCGTCAGCTTCGGAGATTTAATACCCTCGGGTACAGCTCGAGCTTTTTCATTTGAAGCGCGCTGACACTCTTATCGGCGGTGCGGCTCACGGCCCCACCAGTTCACCCCCCGGTTGTGTTTGGATGGGGTTGAGGTCGGGGCCCTTTGCAGGCCTGTCGAGTTCATTCCACAGCTAAACTGGAGCAAAAGTTGGAGCGGGAAAATATCATTATTGCTCTTCATTACTGGAACTGTATAATGTCTTAAACCAGGAAATAAAAAAAGGTACACTGGTGGACAGGGGTATCCATATACTATTGGCCATATCATTTAACAGTGCAAATGAGAAAAAAAAAAAAAGATTAGTATTAGTACTCGTATAAATCGAAGAGAAGGGGACGATTGTGAGAGAGGAAAGAGAGGAGAGTGGTGAAAACATTTTTTGGGGAATGCTGCTTTCATTCACAGTGGCACCTCCTCCTCCTCCTCCTCCTCCTCCTCCGTCTGCTCATTCCCCCCACTACACACACACACACACACACACACACACACGCACACACAAAGCCATCCATAATTGATGCTGGTTGTAGGCAGACGCTGGCGGGCTGGACTTTATAGCGCAGCTGGATGTGCGTGGAGGAAGGCTGAGGCAAGATGGTAGAGCAGGTACTTCGGAGAATACACACTTGTTTTTCCTCCATCTCTCTCTCTCTCTCTCTCTCCCTCTCTCATTGTCACTTCCACACTCGCTCTCTCTCTCTCTCGCTCCACACTGTTTGTGCTGTGACTGCAGAAGGCAGCATGCTGCATGCTCCTTTTATGGGCTGCGTGTGTGTGTGTGTGTATATATATATATATGCAGTGCATGTGGGTTCGCAGGGCTGCACGCTCCGTTGATGTGGGTGTCGGCGATGCATGCGCGCACCTCTTGCTTTCTATCTCATTCTTTCGCCTTCATCTGTGGCAGAAGCTAGCGAGGGTCGATGAATTTACGCATTAGAGGGAGAGAGAGAGGGAGAGAGAGAGAGAGAGAGAGAGAGGAGCTGCAGCTCTGTTTTTGGAAATGAAAGCAAGAAACCGTGCCAGCTGAAAAAAGGTTTGTTGTGTTTGTTCAGCAGTGGGAGGAAGTGAGGGTAAGGCAATGTGAAGGGACGGAGGGGGCAGAGAGAGAGAGAGAGAGATGTTACTATTCATTTCATTGCATTGGCGAGGGGGGGCATGTGCAATATGAAACATCAGCGTTGTTCTGAAAATGTTTCCATTTTGTTTTCCAAGTCCCCTTCATGACGATACTCGAATCGTATCGTTGAAGACAGTTCAACCGCTGAAGTCGCCCTCCCTGCTCACGGTTGGCCATGGCCATTCAAAATCCCACAAAGTTGTCACTTTGCAACGACGGCAATGACAAAAACAAATACAGCCTCGACAGTATGCGGCGGCGTCTGGCATTGCGGTGGCCTTCGATGGACGCCATGAGCCGCGAGCCAGCGTTTTGCGGGCCGGACGGAGGGGGGGGGCGAGTCGAGGGGGTTCGAGGACTGAGGTGTTTTTAGACAGCAGCGATTAGAGCTCGAAAAACCGAACAAAACAAAAAAAAAAAGAAGAAGATGACAATTAGAAGAGAGCGTCATAGTGAGTTTTAACGTTACGATGGCTCGGTCGCCATCGGTGTGTGTGTTCGAATGTGTGAACATGGCCTGAGCTGCGAAGCGCTTTGGGAACCGTTAAGGTTGTAAAAGTGCGATATAAACGGGAAGTGAGATTACAGAAGCTGGCGGGAACTAGAGGCTAGCCGGTGATGATGATGATGATGATGGCTTGGGCTCTCTGTGCAAGGCTTCCAAAAGTTGGGTATCTTCCGAACGTTACGGCCCTTTTCAGCGAGAAAAATCCCCTCTTGTGTGTTTCCCTCAGTCCCTCCTGAACTGCTGTGGAAGGATACTTCCTGGTGGTCGCAATGCGGCGACATCTCTTAAAAAATAGGTCAGGCGGGGGGAAAGGAACATGAGCGATGGGATGGTCAGGACTGGCTTACTGCCCATTTGGACCTATTCTTTTGATGACGTTACCGTTTTCCAAGATCTCGGCGGTGACTTTGGTGACTGCGATGCCATCGTAACTAAAGTGTAGGTTGTTTGGTGCAGGTAGACCTGCAGCTCTTCACGTCATCTGGCGAGGTGCCTCGCTGAGCTGTGGCCTTTCCAAACAGAGAATGCCGACCGACAACACGGCAGTGGGACAAAAGCGCTGCTTGCGCACATGCATAGTCAAGTCGACGGAGAGGAGAGGCCCGAGGCCCGAGGCATTTAAAAAAAAAACACAGGACTCGCGTTTAAAGTGGACTGGACAAGAAACAGTGAGATAGTTTGGCAGAGTAGAGGGACGCGCTGAGGAAGCACACGCTTTTATTCCCTCTCTCTCGCGCTTATTCTGAATTTTAATTGTATTCCTTCGGTTGCCTGTGAGCTTGTGTGAGTGTGAGAGAGAGAGAGAGTGTGTGTGTGTGTGTGCAGTGCTCTGCCACGTAAAGCATATTTCAGCCTTCTCAATGTGGTTCTCATTACACTGCAAAGCATTTAGCCAAGACTCACTGTCTGCATCCCTTTCTCTCTCTCTCTCTCTCTCTCTCTCTGTCTCTCGCTCACCCTCTATTTCTTTTTCCTACATATGACTGCACCTCTCTCTCTCTCTCTCTCTCTCTCTCTCTGTAATGGTTGAGATATGAATGTCCCACAGGAGTAACCTCTCTCTCACACACACACACACACACTCACACGTAGTTACACGTCCCTACTCTTATGTGTTTCGGGGGGGGCACGTTCACCTTTCTTTCCTCAAACGTTTCCACTTTTCTGTCGCGACTCACAGCCTCAGACTGCCTAAGCCACATTTCTGCAACTCATAATTCTCAATGGGACTTTTTTGTTGTTGTTGTTGTTGTTGTTTCTAAAAGCTATTGCTGAGGTATCACATAGTTTGTATCTCATTGTATGTGGGTGCACATTGTAGTCAGACGTAGGCTTCGCTCCAAGAGGAAACAGTCCGTAGCCGTGTTTCCATTCACTTGTCAGGCTAATTCTAAGCGAACTTTTCAACTGGTTTGGAGCGAATAAGCTAGGTTTGCCGCAACGCGTAGTCTCGTCAGAAGTTGGCGGTGTATAGGTTACACATTGGCTGTTGTCCGCCAGCAGTTAGCAGTTAGCCGCTAGCGGTCGCCAGAGGCTTCAGTGTTCCCAATCCGACAGTGTTGGTCGCAAGGAAAAACCATCCGATGATTCCTCTTCTTTGAGTCTTACCGGCTGTGGGAATTTAAGTCAAATTTGAGATTTCTCTGAGGGTTCAGCTAAAGGAACGCTCATGGAGTGTCCGAAATAGAAAAAAAGTTCACCCCTGGAGGAGCATGAATGTGCTCAGTGAGTTACATGGCAATCTTCTTATTACGATGTGACGTTCGTGTTTAGGGGGTTCCAACAAAAATTCATCTTCTGGGGCACCGTTAACATCCACAGCAACCTTCGCAGAATTCCAGGCATTAGTTGTCAAGACACAGCGAGTTGTAATCGAGACAATTGTGTTGAGGTAGAGATTGTGGCCTGAAGGTGACACTAAATGCTATCCTCTGGAGACCCCTACCAAATTTTCCATTGCAATCTAGCCATTTGGAAAAGTGCCAGATAGCTAGATCAGCCAACACCACCGCCTATAGGGCCTGCAGCTTGTGAGGCGAGAACAATTTGAGGCTGTACAGCGCTACTCTAATGTTAGCATGCTGATATTCATCAGGCGGTGCTCACTCTCCTCAGCCCTTCGTTTTGGCTCGTTGGCATGCCATCATGACAGCAAATCTAGGTCATAAACCAAACGTCAAGGCAATCCATCCAATGGCTGTTGAGGCATTTTACTCTGAATGAAAAATGTCAACCAGCTAATGGTGCTCACCACTTTGGGGATCGTCATTAGGGTTCATCCTCTGGGGATCACGAACGTCTGCACTGAAGTGCTGGTGATATTTCAGTCCGGCCCAAAGTGGCCAACCAACCGACATTGCCATGCCCCAAGCATGACAAGCACAAAATAAGATGGAATTTTTGTAAACCAATCAAAGGTCATGTCGAGTAAGGGAATGCAGGAAGTGAGCAAAATCTCCAACGATGGAGCGATGAACCGATCCTCTAAATTAAAAGGTGAATCTCTTTGTCCATGCAGGGTAACCAGGACACACCGGCACCGCCAGACCCGTCCATGGCACAGGCTTACCCGTCAGCGCAGTTTGCCTCCCCTCCACAGAACGGCATTCCAGCTGAGTTCACAGCTTCACACGCCCATCCGCATCCACACTCCCACCCGCATCCGCACCAGCACCCAGCGGCACCGCAGGACTACACCGGGGTCCAGGCCTCCGTCAGTGAGCATCCACTCAACATGTACCAGTCATCACAGAGCCACAGTGAGCAGAGCGGGTCAGATTCCGGCAGTCAGACGGTCACCGGCACAGCCACAGTAAGGCATCATGGGGAAAAGCTGGCGTTTAAGTTTGCGATGACTGGGTTTTTACAGTTTAATGTCTCTGTGCTGTACCGTGTGTAATTATTATTCACTTTAATGTGCGACAGCAACATGTAAAACGGAGACATTGTGGTTTTGGAGCAGTTTGTACTTTAGTTACTAGCAACCCCTCCCTCCCCACCTGCCCAGACCCCATCAAAGGTCATCCCATCGACCTGTGAAGCCACCCACAAGGCTAGAGAAAAAAAAAGGTAGGAGAAAGGTAGTCGTAGTAGTGGTAGTTTGTCCCCCAGATCAGATATTCGACTTAACTGTTGTTGCTATTTACCCCCCCACGTATCTCCGAGTCATTAGTGTTGTTAACTTGCCATAGCTGAAGATGCAGAGGTGCGGTTTTGAAAGATTTGTTTACGCGATAGCTCCAACCGCGTTTAACTACCGTTAAAACCACAATGTCTGCTTTTTATGCTTCCTTTTTTCATACAACGTGAAACAAATGACGTATGCTGGCAGTCACTGAGTGTGGTTTAATATTCTACGCTTCATGCAGTGGTGGTGGTGGCAGGGTGGGCCTTGTCGTTGTCTGCCACATTGTATTTATTGATACTTCTACCACTAGAAGTCTGCAGGTACACATTTTGAAATCCTCCACTTAGGGGCGTAAAGATTTTGGGCAAGGATCGCTGTGCTTCTAGTCTTTATGCTAAGCTAGACCTACAGTATTTCTCTACTTGAAACTGATATCCATCTCCTCATCTATCTGTGGCTCTGATGAGCGCATTTTCCCCAAATGTCAGGACGTTCATTTCGGAAGCTTGGAGAAATTTGGTTCTGACAAACGGACTGCAGACTTCTAAGATATTAATAGTAATGTGTTTTGAAAGCCAAGCAAGCTTGGGTCAAAGACAGTGACCTGAAGACATAGGAATGTAAGCCTGGTGTAGGGGTGTAAGACTGGATCATGGCCAAATGGTTGTAAGACTTGAGAATGATCTGGAAGCATGTGTCAAAAGGATGTATGGAGTTACAAAACTAGATCATGTGTCCCAGGACTGGATCATGAACCTGGAGGTACAAGGGAAAAAGGACCGAAACTGTAGGACTAGATCATGACCGGGGGATGTAGAACTGGACCATTACCCTGGAGGTACAGGGTTGTAGGACTGGATCATTACCCGGAGATATTAGGGATTCTAAAAGTGGATTTCCATGAAGATATTTTGGTTATCAGATAAGTCATTTCTTGAAGTTCCTTCAGAATATATTATATTCATTACATTGCATTCAATTTATTTAGCTGAGGCTTTCAACTAAAGCGACATTTTTGGTTTGTATACTTAAGGTCGCTTTCACACCTGTAACCCGGTTCAGTTCACCTGTCACTGATACTGGTATTGTTGCCTTAAAGGCTCAAAATGACTCAAGACAACAATCCACTTTTAAAATCCACTTTTAGAATCCCTAATATCTCCGGGTAATGATCCAGACAACATGGTGACCAAATCATCTTGAACAACTATACAGATTGCTTTTTGACATCGGATAGATATAGTAGTTTAACTTTTTTTTGGTTCGTGCTAAAATCACATATCTACTAGTACAAAATCCCCTGGTTGGCCTGATATGCATTCACTCCACAAACGGCGTCGGAGTCTGATCGGAATCAGAAAGAGACCCGCCCTTTCAGTTCTCGAACGCTCGGTCCTCACCAGTGCGCCCGTCTGTTTGAACCAAACCAAACAGGTTAGATGCGACGGCTCCTCGAGTGAAAGTCGATATTGACGTGAAGTTTAATTTTTTGTCTTTTGTGTCATATCAGCTTTACTTCTTCTAATGTGTGTCTCGGTGTACCATTGTTGATTGAGTGCAATAAGGGTGCTTGATTGACAAGTGCCTCAGCCTTTCATACCCAGCAAAAAGTAGCTGCTAACGTCCCATTTAAAACCAGTGCTTATCTAAGGTGCTGGTGAGCTCCACTCCTCGGCTCCTTACTATACCCTCAATTGTGTATTTCTTCATCTGTACAGCGGCGACTGGCAAACAGATCCCACAGTGTTATCTTCGGAGTGTTATCTTGAGTATCACTCCAAAACTCCAGCACCCCAAAGACAATTGCCGGTGGTCTCTGGGGGGACATTTTTGAGTCACTGTTCTAATAGAATTCATACGATTTTTAATGCCACATGTGCGAGTGCAGCCTTGCAGACAACAAAACTCCCGCAAGTCATTTGTTGTATAATTCAGTTCACTTTCATAAATATTTATGACACCGTTGGCCTTAAGTGTCATAAAGATGGATATTATTTTGCATAGTAATATTGTGTGCCCTCAGCATTGCAAAAAAAAAAAAATGCTTAGTTTTCTTTTTCTTTCTTGGTTGGACTTTCAAACTAAAAATCACACAGTAAATATTGATCTGAATCAAAGATTAAGCTCCACTGACAAATGTATGTCTGGGCCTCAGACAGTAATTACAAAAATATTAACTTTACAGCAGTCTGTTTTTGCTTGTGATCCAGCCATTCCGGTCATTGGAGGAAGATCATTGGTCAGTCCATGATAAGTATCCCAAAAAGCAGGATGAGTGAGTTAACAGAACGTGTTGAATCTAAAACTCAGAGGCATTCTTATTATACGTTCTGAGATTAACGGATCTCTCAAAACGTTCATGACTTCAGAAAATACAGGTTTTGTTTGTGCGCCTGGTGCTGAGAGTGCTGTGTGGCCATTTCTTTGCTGCAACCCCCAAGCTCCTGAACAAAATCTTAAGGCCCGGGGGAAAAATGACAAGAATTCGCATTTCGCACTGGTGGATCGTAAGCAGGTTGTAAGTAGAGGTTCAAAATGCGAAAAAGAAGAAACAGGAGACAAAAATTTAGAGAGCAGGCAATTTATTGAAAACTGCATTTGAACTCAAACAGGCTGTTCATCAGCTGATCAAAAGTTTAAGGCCACAGCCTTAAAAAGTCCAAATCGGCGCAAAAATCTGGCTTTCATGTCATTTTCATTCAGGCATTCACACTGTCATGACCTCCTGATGGCAAAGGCAAAAAGGCTTTCTGTCTTTGAACGTGGCAGGACTGTTGAGCTGCACAAGCAAGGCCTCTCGCAACGCGCCATCGCTGCCGAGGTTGGACGCAGTAAGACCCAGTGGTAGACCCAAAAAAATTTCACCTGCGCTGGGCCGGAGGATCCGGCGGGCTGTCCGTGAAGACACAGGCCGATCCTCGACCCAAATTAAGGCCGTTACTGCTGCTGCCTGCAACCCAATAACCATAAGACGGCATCTGCGAGAGAAGGGCTTAAAGAACAACAAAAACGTCTTCAAAGGCCACGTCTCCTCCCACACCACAAACCTGCCCGTTTGGACTTTGCAAGGGAGCACCAAACATGGGACACTGAAAGGTGGAAGAACGTTTTATTCTCTGACGAGAAAAAATGTAACCCGGACGGTCCTGATGGCTTCCAGCGTTACTGGCATGACAAGGAGATCACCCTGGAGATGTTTTCTGCACGGCACAGTGGAGGAGGCTCCATCATGATCTGGGGTACTTTTTCCTTCAACGGAACAACGGAGCTTCAGGTTGTGCAGGGGGCGTCAAACGGCAGCTGGCCATGTGGAGATGTTGCAGCGGGCATCCCTCGTGACTGAGGGCTTTCAACAGCCCACCTGACGAAGGACTTCTTCCAGGAGAATAACGTCGCTCTTTTGGACCATCCTGCGTGTTCCCCTGATCTAAACCCCATTGAGACCGTCTGGGGACGGATGGCAAGGGAAGTTTACAACAACGGACGTCAGTTCCAGACCGTGGATGCCCTTCGTGAAGCCATCTTCACCACATGGAGCAACGTTCCCACCAGCCTCCTGGAAACACTCGCATCAAGCATGCCTAAACGAACTTTTGAAGTGATCGGTGAGGCTACTCACTACTGAATCCTTTTTTTTTGACACTTTTAGTTCTGTTTTGGGGGTTTTTTTGGGCCATGGCCTTAAACTTTTGATCAGCTGATGAACAGCCTGTTTGAGTTTAAATGCAGTTTTCAATAAATTGCCTATTCTTACAACCTGCTTACGATCCACCAGTGCGAAATGCGAACTCTTGTCACGCCCCCCCCCCCCGGCGTTAAGATTTTGTTCAGGAGTGTATTCTACCAGAAGAAAGGGTGAGAGAGAGAGAGAGAGAGAGACAGCATGTAGGCAGCGAGAGGACAGCATACCATGTGCATCTGTAAGTCTCATCACTTCTCTCTTAGCCGGTCCGTCTGCTGCACTCCTTCCCCCCACATCGGCGAACCTCTGCCCCGCCGCTTTGCGCCACTCGTCCTTTCAGCCACGTCTGTGTGGGTGGGTGTGTCTGGCTCCTGCATGCCTCAGCCGTTTGCCCCGACAGTGAATTTCATCCCCAAAGTTCCCACGGAAGCAACAGTGACAGACGATACAGATAACATGCAACATGCCAATTCAACACCTCCGTGGGAAAAGTCTGTTTTTGCAATTGAGTGTCATATGCTTACACCCCCCGATTACAGGACGGAGTCATCGCTGCAGGAATGAGTCCTAAAACCCGGGAAATTAGTCTGCATTTTTACGCTTCCGTCAGTGCAGTTTTTGAATTGTTTTTTGGTTAGATTTTAGGTTTTTCACGTGTCTTAAAAAAGGCGGTTTGCTAACAAGCAGCTAAATGAGACTACAGAGGTTGTCGCGGACGTTAAACGTCTTTGCGCCGAACGCAGAAAGTCATCTACTCACTAGTCCGCCTTTACAGCCTCGTTGTGTTTATACTCTATATCTATCTGTCTATATATCTATATCTACTGTATCTATATTCTCTTTCAAAGCGAAGCTCAGTGGTGGTGACGTTGAAGTAACGCGACCGTGGTGGAGTTCCTTTATAGCCCAACGTTAGCTTTTTACTTCTGTTGATTCTTTTGGCAGCCTCAAGTCCAGAATCTTAGAATTTTCTCTCTTTTTGGGTCAGCACCAACAACATGACGAATATATCTGTTTGCAGTTGTTCTAATCGACAGAGATCATACAGTTTTCTGTGAAATAAACTCCGGTCAGCGGTATATTTAAAAATGACTCAACAGAATGAAACATAATCATTAAACTCAATTGTATAAATATATTCATGGATCAGTATCTGATTTATGACCCTTTGTACTGTGCAATTTTGTGGTAATTGCACTTTACTTGAGCATTTCCACTTTGTGCCGCTTTCAATTCTTTGGGGGGGGCGGTATTGTTATAGCCCACTTAAAATCACGGCTCTTGCAATCTGAAAATTGCACTCTTGCAAATAATCTTTTATCCATAACTTAACATGCTAATTTAAATGCACTGCACTACTTCGTGACGTGCAAAACACACAAGGCAAAAATAATAATGGGCGCAACAACTCCAACAATTACTGCAATTACTTGGTGGGGTGATCATTTAATATTCTCATTAATCTCCTAGAATCCTTTTGTAATAACATGACCATTATCATTTTACAAAGCTTGCTATTTACAACGCGTTTACTTATTTACCTCGTTCTATTATTTATGCGCTATACCGACTCATCTCATTCAGTACAGTATGACTCCCGGGACTCCGTAACAGCATAACAGTAACAGTTTTAGACACGAATGTCACAGATTGTGAAAAGCGCATAGAAATGCGCACAGTGCGCTGTAGATATTTATGGATACGCTGGTGGTTTGAATGAGAGTTGTACTCACTGGCTTTTAAAATGTTGGACATTGAGCACATTTTGTTCTCAAAGTAATGGGGGAAAAAAAAAAAAAATAGAATACCACTGTGCTTGCTGCATTACACGTGTTTAGAAAAGAAAATCTTGGAAAAAGCTTGTGTGTAAGTGTAAAAACCTGTAAATTGAGGTTATTCGCATGATGTGGAAATCGGCATCTGCCTCTCTCTCTCTCTCTCTCTCTGTAGTGTGAGTGTGTGTGTGTGTGTGCTGCGTATGAATCCAGGAAGAATGACCTCATCCGACATCCGACCTGAGTGTTTCTAGAGAAACGTCAGCCTCCTCTCTACCCTCACTGTGAGCCCCTCAGTGTGTGAAGTGAATGCGGGGTTGGGGGGGTTGAAGGTGAAGATTCAGTCCAATGTGAGCTATCACCCCGGCATAAGTCATTTTTCTCCATAGTTTACGATTTATTTCCGCCCTCACTGGTGTTGTGATACATCTGCATCATTCCACTTGTAAGAGGATCCAATGGACGGATTGCTGTTGGATACTGTTGGTCATTTACTGAACACGTTCGTGCTCCGCAGAGGATGAACCCTCTCCGTTTTGGACCCCCTGACCTCTCACGTAAAATATATCAAGACGTTAACGGGCAGATTACCGTGAATTTTCTGAATACGTTCATTGCTTCTTTGTGGATGAACCACATGAGTCTGATTATTTCATCGCTTTAACTCTGATGAACCCACACTTTTCCCCCACCCCCTCCAGTGGTGAGGCTCTGGGCATGGGATTTTTCTGTTTGCCGGTCAGTCCACCCCTTTGGTCCAGACTGAAATATTTGATGTGTTGTACCATGTTTGGTGCGGACATTTATGGTCCCCAGGAGATGAATCCTGAAGACCTTGGTGATCCCCAGACAGGTCATAATAAATAAATTCGTCCAATACTTCGACGACCAAATAATTGACACCCATGGCATTCCCATCAGCGTAAATCGGTGACCACTGGTAAACATCACATTAAGTGCAGCCACAAAGAGCCGCTGGCGTCCATGCAGGCTCTCAGTCCGGTTTTTAGATATGAAATAATGTAACAGATTACTGTGAAACTTGCTGAACGTGTCCATGCACCTGATGGAATGAACCCTTAACTCCGGCACCACTCTCAGGGCACTTTAGCCCCCTGTACTGGCAGGCCTCTAAGAACTGTGAACAAACACCACTATGTCCAAAGCCTGGTATGATGTGTTGCCTGTCCAATATTGATTCCTATCCTATTGTAACTCTCTAAAAGTAAAGAATGACTTTCAAAAAAGCACCCGGCCCTTTCATAGCATTGCGCAGTGTTACATTCGTCCTTTCCCTAAGAACCTACCGTTAACCGTCACCTCTGTTTGGTGCCTCCAGTGCGTCTGAGGCAACCCTGCGTTCGGCCTGGCCCCGCTCCACATATCAGTTTCGGATGCCAAAAGGAATGAGATGAGATGCTTTGTCTCGCAGTGTTGTTTGTTTGATTTCTACGGCTGCGAGCGTGGGCGGATGTCGCCACCGACGAGGAGCTCTGCGCAGATGGCAGTTGCTGCTGCTGTGTGTGTGTGTGTGTGTACACTCCTTTCCATATGTGCCGGTATATACCTAGGCATTTCGTGGAAGACTTGCAGTCTGCTGGCCTTATGCTGCTTCTTTTCAAGCTCACACACCCACACGTGTACACACACACACACACACAGGCTTTATTTTTAGCTGGCTTGGATCCTGGGACTGTTTGTGGGCAAAAGAAAGAAAGGAAGAGGAGGAATGGGAAACATTGCCATTCTTGTAGGATCATGATTTTTAGCATGTTACACATGGGGTACGGCAGCAGCCTACATGTTCAGTGCATTTATTAGTCAACGGAAGAAGCATGGAAATAACGTCACATTTATGTCACACACTGCAATGAACGATCAACACCTTTTTTCGGGTCCAACACAAGAGACAATACAGGGACAAAGTGGAGTCTATCTACCAGGGCTCCAACTCTAGAGACACGTGGGCTGGACTAAGACCCATCACAGACTGCAAAAGGAAAAGCACCAGTGCTGAGATCATGTCTGCATCTCTCCCGGATGATCTGAACATCCTCTATGTACGCTTTGAGAGCAACTTCCCGACTGAGGAGTTACCAAAGGCCCAGGACCCCTGTTCACTGGTCATATCCGGGGCAGATCCTTCAAAAGGATGAATGCGTGCAAGGCACCTGGGCCTGATGGCAACCCTGGCCCGAGCTCTGGCGGATGACTTTACAGACATTTTTCAACATGTCACTGTTCCACTGTCTGCAGTCCTCATATGTTTCAAGAAGACCACCATTGTCCCTCTCCCCAAAAAGTCCAGAACCCTCTGCCTTAATGACCAAACCTTCATCGCCTCGTCCCTCCCCGACTCACTGGATCCTGAGTTCTCTGACGGGCAAGCCCCAGACGGTTTGGATAGGTGCCACCACATCCTCCACCCTGACTCTCCTCCCAGACCTGGACTCACCACAACCAACACCATCACCTCTTATTCTTCTCAGACTCTACGGCTCGACGGAGGGTGGCGCAAACTGCACAGCACATCACCAGGACTGAGCTGAACATCCATGGAGGACCTCTACACCCAGTGTTGCAGGACGAAGGCCAGCAGGATCAGTGTGTGAGTGTGTTTGTTGAACTGACAAATAAATAACTTCATAAATAAAGAACTTGACACGTGAAGAAAAATGAGTTTCAACGCCAGCAAAGAGACACACCAACAGTTCTTGTTACACACACACACACAGTTGCAGTGTAACAGGAGACTGTGGAGTCCTTATCGATCTCACTCACACTGCGAGCTAAAGGACAAACAGACAGACTGCTGCTGGTTCTCTGTTTATGCGCGCATGGACATCTAGTGCGCCTAGTTGCACATTTGAACTCTTTCCAGTTCAAGCTCCTTTCCGTCTCGTGCGCAGTCTTCATCATAAAGCGACTGTTCACATAATGCACAAAGAAAGTAGGTATCAGCATTGATACAATCACAATGGCTCATCCTCTGGGGAGCACTGTACGCAGTGTATTCCACGGTACTCTGCCCATTAGATGTTTGTTGTGTGCAAGTTTAAAACTTAAATCCTGATTCTGGTGCTGGGGACAAGGTCAGGTTCACCTTATGGGACTCACGGGTACTGTAAATTCCCAGGGTTTGATTCCTGGTCGCGGGCCCTGATCCGCGGGCCCTGATCTGCACGTCGCAAAGTTGGGGACACAACATCCACCACATATATCGGATTAAAAAGATGAACTTTGGGTGTTACATTCAGCATTTAACATGAAACTACCAGCTTACTTTGTGTTGCAGCTGATTTTTTTTGCTTTGTTGGTCAGGAAGCTGACTTATAAACATGAATTAAACATGTCTTTTCACCCTACCATGTAATATACAATATATGTTCTAGTGGAAATATAATACGTTCGATTGTAAAACTGATCAGAAAGCTGATTGAACGCAGGTGATAATAGGCAGCAGATGTTGATCTACACAAGGGTACACATTTCCACAGCAACGGAGTCGGAGAACTTCCTTGTTGATGAAGCGCACATTAGGTGAATGATCACCTCGATTGCTCAGCCAAACTTCGTTCACCGATATAGCTAGTGAGATGCAGTTGCAGCTCCATTGAAAAAAAGTAGTAAGCGAGCCTTGAGTCTTCGTTAAAAGCGCACTAAAAGTCCGCACAAGCCAAAGAAGCAATCGTAAATCTGATCTGATAATAGGCTGCTGAGCGACGAGCCTCCCGTACGTCGGCTAGTAAGTGAGCGTAGGGGCTTGTGACTAGCAACGGGCCGAGCGTACTACTGAACTGAGGACAGTCTGAATCTGCACAGAACGTTGTGGCCGTATGAACATGTGATGCGTTCGCTTACTGTTGTACGTGCTTTGAGTGGTGATGTGAACAAGTCGGTCATAGTCGGTGACTACGAATCTTTGAACTGAACGACAGGACTTGTGCAGTCTAGTCTAGTCCTCTCATCCTTGTTACTGCAGTAGGGACTCTTGCTGGTTGGTTAAGGCACCTGCATCATGGTTTCTATGTTACGGAGTGTCACAAATCTTGCACATTTGTGTCTTGTATTCCATGTTTCGCAGCAGACAGATGATGCCGCCCAGACGGACAGTCAGCCGCCAACACAGACTGTACCCGAAAGCACAGACAGCAAGGCCCAACCCAAGAGACTCCACGTCTCCAACATCCCCTTCAGGTTTAGAGACCCAGACCTCAGGCAAATGTTTGGCGTGAGTACAACAACACCAGATGTACATGGAAGTTTTGAAATTTGGACACATCTCAGGTCGATTTTGTTTTAATTTTGTTGTTGAAT
This sequence comes from Enoplosus armatus, assembly GCF_043641665.1. Lineage (NCBI taxonomy): Eukaryota > Metazoa > Chordata > Actinopteri > Centrarchiformes > Enoplosidae > Enoplosus > Enoplosus armatus. The sequence goes on from NC_092196.1 coordinate 1,601,247, forward strand.
TTGTTTGTTCCTTTACAGCAATTTGGCAAAATCTTAGATGTGGAAATCATCTTCAACGAGCGCGGCTCTAAGGTACATGGTGTTTCCGTTTTTTTCTGAGTGCGTCTCTAAATGCTTTTCTTTATTTTGCTGCTTTTTTTTTAAGGTTCAGAAGAATCGTTCAGCCCGCAAGTTGTTGTGTGTTTGACTGGACCTTGAAATCGCTCTTTTCATTGTACTTTTGTCATGATGGGAGTGTTCCTTTTAAATTGTCACTATTGGGTCAGCACGATTGATTTCGCCCAATTCATCACTGCATTCACAAAAAAAAACCAAAAAAAACCCACAAGACCTTTCTCAATACAGTTTTTGCTGAAGTCTGAAGTCATAGAGAATTCGTTGAACAACATTTCGACCGTACAACTGTTATCGTCACTGTAATGTATACAGTATCTACAGTAAAACCAAAGTTAATATTGTACGCCGTTCTTCATCTTAGAAGGTCAGGTCCTGAGATAACCAACACAAAAAACATCGGCGCAAGTGCCGGAGGGCATCATTTTTGAGAAACAGACCACATATTTGAAGAAAAAAAAAAATCTAAATTACATTTGGATTATTAAATTAAATATTATATGCTGAACAAAAGTGACCAGGACACAAGTCAGGTCTCTGGGCAAAGCAAGACAAACACTTTGGGACATTTGGACCGCACATGGCTAAATGCCGATTTTTGAACTGGGACTGCACTTGTCCACGAGGAGACGAGTGCAGACGAGAACGCTTTTTTGAGAAAGGCGTCGTTAATGATGTTACGGAACAACATGCTGAGCTACATGCAGCAATATATTTGCAGTGATACACTCAATGACAAACCACATTAATGAGGGAAAATATGATTGATATTGATAAAAAAATAAAAATAAAAATGTTGTAGATTGATATTCAAAGTTAATTAAGTACCCTCCCACTCTATTCCATTAACAAAAGCAGAGAGTCATGGCTGATCAATACTGGTATATTAAAAAACACCCTCCTTAGAACAGCTCCCTTCTTTTATACTGAGCTAGACTATTGTTTATCAAAGATGACGTTCCTTCCAAAGTCCTTAAATTCCTTTGAGATTTTTTAGAATAAGATCATTTGCATTTCTTATGTGCTTTACTTCCTGTTATTACTGTAGTCTTTTTTTTTTTCTTTTCTTATTGCTCCTATTGCTTGCCATGAAATAAAGAAGTTAATTTTCCCCTCATTCTTTTGGTAGATTTAATTTCCTCTATTATGACTTCATCAGGGGACCCTATTTACTCTGCCACCTTGCAATATGGGAGCATTGCAGGGGGGTGATTTATGTCTAACTACAGTGTATGCAATTGTCATAAACCCCTGCTATAAAAGCAGGCATTTATTAATGAGGCATATTATTAACCCTCGGGGCCTGAATTTACCGGGACAGTGTGGGTTATAACTGGGAGAAAAACAGTGCAAGGCTTCAATTCCAGTAACTAAGCGTTGTGAATAAAAAGGTCTTGCAAACAAACACTCCTGCAATTTTCTCATTGTTCACATTAAAATATCTTTACGTTGTTTTCTTTAAAGTTGCTGACTGACTTCAGTTCATTGATGTTACATATGAATTCAACTGGCCGTTCACTAAACCCTTCCCCCAAACAGCGATAGTCCTGCCGTTGCTTAGCAACCGTAACAAGGGACTGAGGGCCTGTCAAGCTTTGGATTTCTGAAACACAAGAAAGCGTTGTACACGGGGGCACTACCTGCAGTAGCAACCTTGCATTACCTCCAATGCGAGTAAAACCCCCATTCAGGACTGGAGCCTCCCTCTGCACGGGAGCTCTTGGAATGCCGCTATATCAGAGTGCAGACTAACGTTAGCGGCTGAAAATGTACACTCCAAGAACTCCAGCCAAAAAATTCTGCTTTTGCCTACCTCTGTCTGAAATCTGTGCACGCATCCATGCAGATCTTCATGATTTTGGAATGTACGTGGCCCTTGAATTGGAAAGCTTGACAGGCACAGCAACAGCACCCACGGGGGCAGGGCTTTGCGACGGTCAGTTTCCTCTCAATGAATTTTCCAATGGATTTTCCAGACTTGTGTAATATTTTTTGGATACTGGTTAATATAGAATATTGAAGGAAAAAGCAAAAAAAAAAAATGGTGTTATCTGACGCAAGCGGTTGTTGACTGTAATGTCGAGTATATGTAAAAAAAATAATAATAATGTGCATGTTGTTCTTACCTCTTTCCGTCCTGCATGCAGGGTTTTGGGTTCGTAACGTTCGAGCATAGCGTGGACGCCGACAGGGCCAGAGAGAAATTACACGGCACCGTGGTAGAAGGCCGTAAAATAGAGGTGCATGTTCTCAAATTATTTCTTTCAACTTCTTCCTGTCCTCCTTTTCCTCTTTGTGCGTGTATGTGTGTGTGTGTGTGTTTGTGTATTTGGTTGTGCGAGTGTTTGACAAACATCCCACCTGGCCGTCTTTCTCTTGACGTCCAACTGTCAAATCATCCAAGCTTCATTATTTCCCTTTCCTTGTGCAGTTTTGTTAACCCCAACACAAAATAAATGTCGACATGTAACTAGTCCAGCAATATTGTGTGTGAGAGACTTTGGCGGTTGAATTCTTTTGTTTGTTTATTTTTTGTTCCTTTTTCCTATTTCACTTGATTTTGTACTGTCGAGGAATTGACCCTAGCAAAAGGTTTAAAAGTGAAAATTCACACTAACCCGGCATTACAGATACATCTATTTGTGTTTAAGAAGAAGAAGTGGAGTTTGGCCATAAATGTTCAAAAGAAAAGATGTTCTTACGCATGTTTAATGAAGAAAGGAGCCTCCCCCCCCACCCCCCACCCCACCCCACCCCTCCTGGAAAAAGTCCTCAAATCTTGCTTATCCATGGACAGAGGAAGCACTTTGAATTTGATGACACCTGAAGAGTGAAATGCAAGGTTCACGACTAGCCTGATTCAATAGCATGAATGCCTGAGTGCTATTTCAATGTCTTGTGTCCACTCAGAAGAACAACAGCTAGATGCCACCAGCCTTGAAGCATAACTCCGTCCATTTTTGACCCGAGTTTAAACATAATGGTGTTGATACCTTAACTCGTGACCCATTCCATTAAAACACCCAACATATAGAGTCCATATCAAACCACGTTCCAGCTGTGGACCATATTTTGGAGTCTACGCAGTCCAGTCTGAAATCTGGACCATGTGGCTGCACTTTGGAGATGCAGCATCCATCCGTCAGTTGATCTTGTGATCCATCTTGGACTCATTAAGCCTAAGCCTTAGACTTAGAACTAGTTTCTACCAGACCTTCCTGCACTGAGTGGGGCATATACTTCTTCATTGGGAAGCAGGAATCTTCCCAAGGATGCAGTATATGCAAGAAGAACCAACAATTCAACCAGCATTCCCTCGTAGATATACCGTACACTAGGGCTGCCCCCTGAAACGAGTCAAATCGTCAGTACCCCTCAGTCGACTGAGATTTTATTTCCTGCTGAAAATCAACCATGTCAAGTCGCCCAGTCTGCTCAGTCAAGATGAACTTTTTTTCCCCCGCTGCTAAGGAAAAATAACTAGAGCCCTTACAGCAGCAGCATCACTTTAGCGGGCGTTCAGAACCGAAAAACAGCTCCGTGTTACAACAGAGCAAGGGTCTACGTTGGTAGAAGGCATGTTGCTTTGGCTACCAAACGAAAGGAGAAACGAAAGGAAGTATGATGCAGGGAGTGTCGGTTTGAGTAAAAGATCTGTGAGTTTGAAGGTTTATCAGACCCTCAAAAGTGGCGGTGACCACTCAGACAGTACAAATACTGGGTTTTCGTTACAGAGTGATCTACCAGGAATGTGCACTTGCGTGTAATTGACTGGCCACCGAAGTAGGATGACGTAGCATTACAGTCCTTCTGGACCAATAAAAGTTCAATCATCTCACGTAATCCGACGTTGCTCAGTGGAATTTTGGAGTCTTGACTTCATTGACCAGCTCACAGGTGAAAACCTAAAAATCGAATAGCTCAGAGCTTATCTGACAGCTACAGGATTTCATGCCAACTCGTGTAGCCGCGAAGTAGTGCGTCACTGCCACGCTGCCCGTAGAAGGGAGTCCTAAAGCAATCGCCCGGGTAACATCGAAACTATTTAAGATGAACAGGATTTTAGATGACATTTCATTATACATCAATGAAACTATACGTGCTCTGGGGGGCCTTCAGAGTGTTGGGTGGTTCTTAAAAGGACTCTGTTTGAGAGCTGAGCCAGTACGCAGTGACCCCTGTAGTGAAACGAGACGTTTTCGGTCAAAATGGACGAAGAAAGCTTGTCCGGACAAAATGGTCAGAGTTATGCTTCAGGAGGCCAGCTAGCTGCTTGTACGGAGAGAGCCTCAAGAGAGAGTCTGTGCAGTGGAATGATTGCAAAGTTGTCTTGGCCACCTGAGTAAGATGCTGCTTATTCCTTTCTCATCCCCTCCTCCCCCACCATCCCTCCCAACGGTAGCTTGTTTAGGGCCCCCATCCAACACAGTTACAACGGTAACAGTACACAAACAAGTGGGCGGGGCCAAAAGGTTTGGGAATGGTAAGTGTGGGCGAGCAAGCCATTCTGCCAGCATTTCCTCTCTCTCTCTCTCTCTCCTCCTCCTCCTCCTCCTCCTCTCTCTTTGGAACGTTTGCAACGCTGAAAACTCACGTGACATTTCTTTTTGAATTGTGGTTGAGTTGATGCTGTATATTGACATACATATTTTCTTGCGTGTCGGCGTGCGTGTCCATTCACTGAGTGTTCTCCCGGAGCTGCGTGTGCGAACGACACTGACTGAGATATGAATTTGTTTGCACATCTATCTGAGATTGTCGGAAACCCATTTACTGATTTTTTTGTTTTGTTTTGTTTTTGTTTTTGTTTTGTTTTGGAAAACAGTGCACTGTTATTTTAATTTACCCTGTTAGCTGTTTGAATTTGGAATGATTTGATTGGTTGATTGATTGACTTGGTTGGTTTTTTTTATTTTTTTTTTAAGTACATCTATTTTCTTTGGTTGTTTTTTTGTTTTTTTTTGGATCTTGATGATCATTCTTGCAATGAATTAGAGAGGCTGTTGCGTCGAGTGTGAATGCTTCGTGTTGCTTTTGTTACAACAGTTCTTCTCACGTTTTGAGGTTGATTTGATGTTGCATAATGCTCCCAACATCTCCCCCCCCCCCATCCCACTTCCCCCAATGAGATTTTCTTTGGTCTTCCTCTCTCCTCCCCACCGCATGCATCTATACATTTACAAAAACATCATTTTGCCAAAAGCATCTGTTGTTTCTTTACGTTTGTCTGTATGTTATTGAAATGTCAATATAATTGAGGAGAGCATGCTGGAAAAAAAAAAAAAAAGAGAGAAAATATGCAAATGAGAAAGAAAAGAAAAAAAAAGCTGGATTTGTTTTGGATGTGTTTTGAGTGTTTCTGAATGCAATTTCAAAAACACACACAAGTGACATGGGTGTTTGCCATGGTACAGTGTACTGCTTTCTTTGTTTACAACCTTATTCCAAATGTTGCATGCAGACTTGCTAAAGTTGTAGCACTTGCTACTAGCGCATAAGTCACCATAACTCATGGACCTCTTCTTTTATCTGCTGTAGGTCAACAATGCAACAGCCCGAGTAATGACAAATAAGAAGACTGTCAACCCATATGCAAATGGTAAGGCCAAGTCAACAGTGCCTATTTAAAAAAGAAAAAAGTAGTTTAACCCCCCCTTGCAGTTTTATTTTTATATGAAAATACACGTTAGTTAGCATGTTAGTATTCACGCTCCTATGAGGATACACCGAAATCATCTCTGGTAGGGCCAATGGATTTTAGACGTCTCATAATTAGTTAAATAGAGATCATCTGTGTGTTGTCGGGGGGGGGTTCAGTTGATTGTGCTATAAGTACAGCTGTATCTCGAAGGTCCAACTTTTGCTGAATTAAAAGTATTGTGGCAAAAACCTCCACTACCGTACCATACCAACAAAATCAGTGGGAAGGTAAAGGACTGATTCCGTGGCGAATCTGTAAAATAGCGCGGCATCCGGCGCCTCTCAACATTTAAACCTCCACAGAGGACCTTCGTTGTCCCTTCTGGCATGTTGCCTGTGTTCACGTCGCACCATCACAAGCCCCGCATCTCAGATTTCTGCGGTAATTCAAAATGAGTCTAGTGTTGGCGGGCGTTTCCCTCGTTTGGAGGAAAAAAAAAAGAGCTTTGAATAAGGGATTTAAAAAAAAAGAAAGAAATCATCTTTCTGTTCAGAGTCAGAGACATAGCCACGGAAAAAACGGCCACCAGGCAACTAGCATGGGTCAGATCGACTGGATGATGAAGTGCAGAAAAACAAACAAAAAAAAAATTAACCACACACACACACACACACCACAGCCCAACTCTTAAGCCGGTCTGCTTATCATTTTTGTCACGGCCATCGCTGGCCGGGCGTCGGCTGAGCAGTTACCCGCCAAACCCATGAACAGCACCTGCTTTTGACTTAAAACAGCACTTGCATTACAAAAAGGAAATTCTGTCTTGACAAAGTATGTTCATATGCAAACAATATGCATTGGCTAATACACTGATGGGGGGGGGGGGGTGTAATGCTGCCCAGACTCAAGAGGTGGTGCGACATGCATATCCACCTTTGACACCATATCCCGCAGTTTGCATCCTGTCTAATGCTTTAAGACAGTGATGCCTAATGATGTCAGAGTTTTTTTGTTTTTTTTCCACCTTACAGACAAATTTATCACAGACAGATTTGAGTTACAAACCAGGGACGTGGAGTTTGAAAGCCCGGGGGCCCAGCTATCGCTCTTCTGTTGCAGACAGAAAGTATTTTTCGTGTTTTTGCTAAACCTATCACTTGAAGCAGTTGAAAGTGTCACGGCTGGTGGAGCAGGGGCAGCAAGTAACATGGGGAAATACGCACAACTGGTGCAGGTGAAAAGAAAAATCAGGAGGACAAAGAGTTACGAGGATGGTCAGGCGGGTGGGCAGAGGTCAAAACCAGGAAAGCAGTCCAAAAAAACACTGGGAACACTGGGAACCACGCAGCAATGATACACAAACGAACTGGCACTAGACAGAGGGAAACGCAGGCTGAATAGAGAAGGTAAAGGTGGGGATAACGAGGGGCAGGTGAAGCCCGTGAGGGCAGGTGCAGAGAATCACACAGCATGGGAAAACACACAGAGGCAGGAAGTGAAGCTGTCAGGAATAAGGGGAGAGGAAAGTAACAAAATAAAACGGGGGAACGTGACCATAAACGGCTGAACTATCAGGTGAGGCAAGCCATGACACGGCATATTTGATGAAGCTGGTGTGCTTGCGTGATTCTCGCAATGACCGAATGCACTTCGTATTGGCTGGTGGTATCGGATGGACTGACACATTTTATACGGGCATGCATGGCCTCCAGAAGATGTACCGTAATAACTTTGGCCATCCCCTGATTTTTTACTTTTAGTTTGAGTTTTTTTTCCCCCTTAGTATGTTAATTCATTCTAATTTCAAAACAAATGACAATTCTCATCAGCCTCAGACGCACGTTTGGATTTGGAATTAGCAAATGTTAGCATGCTAATCTAAGACAGTGAACCTGTTTATGGCGGCACGTGGTGAGCATCATATCAACTTAACGTATGCATGTTAGCATTGTCATTTTGAGTGTTTTGCCATGCCAGCATTAGCATTTAAAAGCGGCTGCTGTACCCAAGTACAGTGGCACATAGCCGTTAGCGTGGCTGTTGACTCTTAGCCTTGTCGTAACCGTAACTCACGATAGAGACTAAAAATCAGGATATGCTCTATGGAAGCGTGGTACTTGGACATACGCACTGGAGTATCAATCCAAGCAAGTGCTTCGAGTTGTCCCGAGAGAAGGACGTTTTGCCCCCCTGGCAACGTGAAATGTTCACATTAAAGATACGTTGCAATGTAACCGTTTTGTCTTGAAAATGTAATCCAGGTCAATACATCCGCAATTTCAATCCACCTGTATGTGAATGCAAATTTGTATCAGACAAAATATCAAATGGTCTTGGGAGTTGACGTGCCAAGTGTGTTCTAAACGTCCGAATGTACATTCCCAGATGAATGTTCAGCCGGAACACGCAGGGCATATAAACTAGCCACGTAAAGTATTTCTGATTCCGATTCACAATAAAACACTGTTGCCTTCTTTTTCCTTTTTTTTTTCCCCCTCTTGTCTCTTTTCTCTTCCTCTCTGTACGTTTCTTTGTCTTGCTTTCAGGCTGGAAGCTAAATCCAGTGGTCAGCGCTGTCTACAGCCCAGAAATCTATGCAGGTAGGAGGACATGCCCTTCTCCATCCGTCACCATCTCCTTTGTCGTTATCTTCCTCCTCCTCCTCCTCATTTGTTTTGTTCTTCAGTTTCTTCAACATCTTCATTTTCTCCTTCTCTTCACCCATCCCCCCCCCCTCTTCATTTTAACCTTCGCCACCTCTCCCTCCTCCTGCTTTCCTTCCTTCCAAGCAACACGCAAGCCGGGCAAAAGTCTGTTTATAGCCTGAGAACTGTGCTGAGTTGCACAAACGCGACGACAGACTGCCATCTCTGCTGCAAAACAAACACACATTCTGCAACCCCCCCACCCCACCCCCACCGCCACCCACAAGCCGTCTTCAATCTTGGCCATCCCAGCATTCACCTCCCCCCAAACCCTTAACCACCACCCAACCCCCACCCCCGTCATTAACCATGGCTATTAAGATGAAAAATACCTGGATTTTGTGATAAGAAGAGCAGAGACAGATAAAAAAAAAAGAGTGTGACAGAGGAGAGGAGGAGTGAAGGAAAGCAAAGGACAAGAAAGAAGGAGATCTAATTGTCCATTTATGCAAGGACATCAAAAGGTATGAAATATATTTTTGCAAATTAAAATCAATACTTTCAGCTTCTCCAGTCGTTTACTTAATTCACCCCCCCACATTCTTTTAATTGCAAAATGTTTGTGTATTGATTTGCCTTTGTTTCACCTTTCAAGTACCTAAAATGCCATTGGGGCGTGTGTGTGTGTGTGTGTTGCATGAGCTTTTCGGGCGTGCTCTGTGTTGGCAATTTGTGCTATGATGTTATTGATAGGTTATGATTGCGGCCATTCCAGACAGAGGCCAGGACCTGTTCTTGTGGTTAATTGGTTGAGATGTTTTTATGGCACACAGAGAATTAAGAGTCACAAGGCTGTGTTGAAGACTCAACAAATTACCACGGCCAATTTCTGTAAAAAGCTCTTTCAGGTAAACCCCCCCCAAAAAAAGTCACCAGTCAGGTTTAGAAATCCAGAAGCACTCAAGAGGAATGGGTCTTGAGACAGTGGCTACGCTAACTGATAATACTAGATGATGATTGTCTTGATGCTCTAGACAAAGGTATTGTCTGACCCCATGGTTAATTGTTTGTAGCTTCTCTGAACAGCCAGATGCTTGAAGGCATCACGGGGGGGGGGGGGGGGCGAAGTTCAAAACCTGCCTGCTCTGACGTCTCTGCAGTCCTGGCCCAATGGCTGTTTGTTTGTCTGTTTCGTCAAAAAAGGTTTCAAACTCTTGACTTGACTTGGACTTGCCCGAAAGGACTTGAGACTTGACTAGGATTGGTACAAACAATCTTAAGACATGACTTTGAGTCATCCCCCCCCCCAAAAGCTGGCATTAACCCAAAGACGCAATTTCTGTCTTTTCTCCAACACAATGCACTGGTGCAACCCCTTTTTGACAGCACATGTAACCATGTGTGCCACCGTTGTCGCCGGGTTACGCAGTTTTGCTCAGCGTTCTTGAGTCCTAATGAGTTCCCAGTCGTTCTCTTCATCTGCATACGGCCAAGCGCTCCTTTTTCATTTAGGCCGCATCGACGGCGGAGTGGGGTAGCGCTGGGGGGGAGTCATCGGCGTGACTTTTAACGGCAGCCAGGCCACTCGATCCTAAAATCAAGGTGACAAAAGATGAATAGGAACAATTACCAGCCTCGCTCATCTCCTTGTCTCTCTTTGAGAAACTCTTATCCTTTGGCTCGGTTTTTTTTTTTCATCAGGTCAATGAATGATTCACTGTTTCTATTAGCATTTTATTAGATCTCCTTTTTTTGAGGAGACGTGTAATTAGGGTTGGAAATGGCACCTCGATCTCCTTCTCAACCTTCACTCACCCCAGCTCTCGAATTAAGCTTCGTGTCAGTCGTCCCCCTTTAAGATTAATGATAAGTTAATAACAGTAGCGCTGCGATAGCTCCACTCCACTGCCACTCTTTCTTTGTTCGTTCTTTCTCTTTCGTTTGTTTTTTCTACAACTGGGAATGGGCAGACCACATTGCACATCCTCTCCAGGATTCAAATGCTAATGTCAACGACGGGCGCTCTGCCCTTTGTGCTATGCCATCCACTGAGCACTGCTTAAAGAACTCGCCTCAAGCAGAAATGAAGTGCGTTCTTTTCGGGGGGGGGGGGGCATTGTGACACCAGAGAAGGTATGGATGTTTTTCTGCTCTCTGTCTCCAGTACCAGGTTTTCCCTACCCAGCAGCCAGTGCAGCAGCAGCGTACAGAGGAGCCCACCTACGAGGGCGAGGACGGACCGTGTACAACACATTCAGGGCGGCTGCTCCGCCCCCCCACATTCCAGCTTATGGCGGGTGAGCATCCCGTCTTGCCCTTGTCCCGTTGTCATTTCTATTTCTTCCTCATTGGTCTCACCTTCCCTCTTCCCCTCATCCAATGGCAAGTCCTGAAGCTCTGCGCTCAGAGTCAGCGGCGCGGTGCATGCCAGCCTCGCCGAGCAGCGATAACACCCCCCCCCCCCCCCCCCACACACACACACACACACACACACACTTCCACAGCATGCCGAACCAACCGACAGGCATGCTCCAATGTGCCTTTGCACGGACTCGTGGATAATTACTGTAAATTTGGCCTTGTATTGTGGTGTCATTGAGCGAGGCTGTGTACATGGTGGAATGGGAGGTTCTCTACTTTAACTGAAACTGGAGTTTACCCAGTCGCCAAATTAAGGAGAAAGAGAAAAAAAAAACATCCTCCCAGCTCTGGCTGACCCCTCCATGGCTGAATGCTCTGGAGACGAGCCAAGCGGAGCTGTGTATTGTGGGCAGTCAGATCTGATTTGCCATTATGCTGTTGGATCTTTTTTTTTTTTTTTATTCATTTTGCTCTTTATAACTGCAAGCAAATGGACACTAAGGAGGCTGGCTGGAAATCTATTTAAGGATGGGAACAGAGAGGATTTTCATTTCTCCTGCTCACACTGGTCAGGTTTCCGAAACAAATTACAAAAGAAAATGCAATTTTTAATGTGAGTTTTCATCCGCCGCTGTTATGTTAAATATTAGGAGTCGAGTGCATTGATTTTGTTGGTGGCGCTGATCCTCCAGTTGGGTGCCCGTTAATCCGTTGCTGAAGAAGAGGACACGTGGAAAATGCGATGGAAAAGTGAAACGTCTCTGCTCGTTTCATGTGTGAATGTTAATGGCGGTGTCCTCGAGCCAAAGCGAAGGAAGACCTTTGTTGATGTGGACCTCAGACTTCAACGTCGGAGAGGCATTTTCCAGATGGCGAGGGTGCTAAGCGATGACACTACAGCGAGTCATCTGTGCAATGTTGATATCTAACCAAGGCGGCTAAGTTACGCTAACTTAGCATTTAGTGGGAGGGGCTTAGCGGAAATGGTACGTGGCAGCAGAGGCGTCGTGTGCGCTCAGACTGCAGTCCTAATATTTCGGGAACAAAGTCGTCATTTTTCGAGAAAAAAGTTGTAATATTTCAAGAATAAGGTCCTAATAGAATACGTCGCTTTGGTTTTAGTATTTCCTGACAGCCCGCAGTTATTCCGACTTTAGAAAACAGCGCGACGTCTCCCCTGCCTCCCCTTCCCCTTCCCTCACAGCCTCCTTTGCTCTGTTTGGGACTGTCATAGAGATTTATGCCTGATCAGAAGTGCTTTCAAACAGTCTCGTTTTTTTTTTCCCCTTGTCTCATCCAGACACAGTCCCAAACAGGGTCAGGTGTCTGTCAAGACAGGTCTGAATGGGACACTACTACCGTATCGGCGGAGCGCTGAGCAATAACGTAGCCTGATGCACAGCGGGCCGTAGGACAGGTAGGCTCTGGATGCCTTTCACATCATTTGCGCACAAAGCCCACTGAGCTTTAATCACTTCCAGACGCCATAACTGAACTCTGGTCTCAGCTGTCTGGAGAAAACCAGGTCCCCCGATGTACTCCGTCTGCTGCTTCACCATGTCACTGGTTTCATTTTCTCTGATAATAGGATCAGGTGCTCATTGCTGAAACGTATATTTCGTATTTTAGTAAGACGCTGCTTTCGTCTTTCGAGAGTGCTGAGTTTCAGTTGAGTAGTAGCTTCACCCCAGGAAACGGAATTCTTTCAAAAAGAGAAAGTGAGAGCAGCGTGGGGAGTACGACACAACTCTGGTGTCGTGACTCTGATGAAGTGAGTGCCGTGGAAACGCACATTATACTGAATTCATCCAGACAACACGGAGGATGTGCCAAATTTATGTTGACATCAAACAGCATCACGAATTAAAAACAAAAGCAGCTCCTTACTAAAATATGAAATACGCTCATAAATTGAAAATAAAGGCAAAGGAAGGCCTGCTCAGTACAGGCCACTATTTGAAACTATACGGTATATTATTTGTTAGTGTGTGAAATGGAAATAACCCAATACAAAACCCTTCATCCAACATAGTCGGAGTCGGAGGAATGAATGGTACCTTCACATACTAAGAACGCAAGTAAGTGGAAAGACTCTCCAGCGGCAGAGATGCCCCTACGTAGAACGAGGGGGCCCTGGCGAAGAGAAATGCGCCACAGGTTGCACTTCCATTAACGCCGCTGCGCCGCTTAATTGCCCCGGCCGGAGTCGGACGGTGAATTATTAATGTGGGCCGTGATGTATTTTTATTAAAACTGTCTCGGGTGGCAACGAGCCGATCGGAAATAACTCCTGTGACACAGCTGGGAAGCCGAGTTTGCCTATCGTATCAATAAGCCAATACGTGCACGTAGCCCCAAGGAAAACGTTTTAATGAAACGGCTCTCCGGGCCACCTTGACATTTGAGAAGTTATTGATTATCAGAGGGAGCACAAACAGTGTGAGACCAGTCCATTGGCTGGTTGAGATTGGAAGCCTGGTCCTCTGAGGAGCTCTTCGCGTTAAATGGAACTCCATCACAATGCGGTGCGGGCGGCAGCGTCCTGCTCGTTTTATTGGGAGCTGGATGAGGAATGCTTTCTCTCCTTCACACACACACACACATGCATGCATACACTGCAAAAAGAGGGAGTTTCTTTAATCTCTACGCACTAATGGTCATACAGCGCTTTCATATCATTAGACAGATCGTGACACACAGATATGATACAATACCTGTGAATACAGTTATATAATATCTTACGTGGCTCTGGTGGCGCTTTGTCAAGTCTGAGAGAGTAGACGACGCCATGGCGATGTCAACGGGGTTATGCCGACTCAGGGCTTGGAGACGACGCATTTGGAGGGACAAACTGGGGGCGCTGGGTTTCAAAAGACGTGGGCGCTTACCGGACAGGAAGGGTCGGAAAAAGGATCCTGTTGGAGCTGGAGCGCTACCGCCATGGCTGCAGCAGAGCCATGCAGAGACGAGAGTCGCATCAAGGAAGTCCAAAACGCTTGATCATCGCGTAGACTTCAGGTACTTCCAGGAATTCGATTTGAATGCATAAATATGATACATCGATGGTAAATACAGAGATACAGAACTGCAATTTTCGGTAATTAGTTAGATAAAGGAGTTGACGCAACTCTCTCTCTACATGGCTCTGGGCTACGGAAAACCTGTAGGCATACGCACCACTTTTTTAAACTTTTTTGGAGTTACCCATACTAGACACTAAAAGTCAGGATACCTTTGCCTCAGTTACTCCAATTTATTTCCATGCAAATCCCCCAATTTTATGGACGTGCAATACACCTTTAATCTTAAAGGTCCTGAAAACATATTTTCTCAATCAAATTCTTACTACAAGTGATTGGTGGGACGTGTAGTAACTAGTGCTTAGCTCGTGGGAGTGTCCATACGCCAGTTGGGTCCTACATAAACCCATCTTCTGCTAAAGTTAGATCAGTTTCGTTGTGTTTTTTTTTTTTTGTCAAGTATGTTTTATGAAAGAAGGATTTCAGGAGATGCAGGAATGCAGTCTACATTTACATTAAAAAAATAAAGTAAGATAATACACAACAGATAGTGTCCAATATGGATAAACACACACATACACACAAAGGAAATAAAAAGAAATACTCTTTAACAACCTTCCCACCCTCCCTCACTTCCTTCTGATCAGTACGTAGAATACGGCATTAAAGGTCGCAACGGAAATAATTAAAACAAAAAGGTGACAAGTGACGAGTGTCTATTATGGGTTATTTCTCAGGTAACAGACGAGGGGCAGCCGGATCCTATTGAACTGTGACTCTGTAATTTTAGTTTTTGTAGATGTAGGGTATTAGTCAATTCATTGAGCCGTATTTTTTTAAAGTGGGGACTTCCTTCTTCTTCCAGAATGTCAAAATGATTTTTCTGAGCCGTAATCAGACCGTAAGAGGAAAGTTGCTGCTGTGCTTTCTTTAGTACAGACGTGGAGTCCGAAGTCCCCAGTACAATTGAGGCAGGATCAGGTTTAATGTGGATATTGAGAATATCAGAGAATGCTTTAAAAATGTTTGTGAAGCTTTGATTTTGAATAGCGGAGTCTGTGGATAACCCGAAAACTGCATGAGGCAATGCCTGGGGTCCCATCAGGAATCCTCATCCCCAGCTCATTTTCCCATGCAGTTTTGATTGCTGTCATTGCGGGGGGGGGGGGGGGGGGGGGGTTGACAGATTGTAATGTCGGTACCCGCATTCTGGAGGAGACACTCACCTAGAACTGAGGGTGAAGCACTTTCAAAAGCAGGTGAATGGGCGCGCACATAGTTTCGGATTTGCAGAAACCTCAAACTCCTAATGAGTTTCCTGCAACCGAACAAACGCAAAGGTTCTGCTCAGACAAAGGTCGCCAGCTGTGTGAACAATTATGTTAAGCCCCATGGTTAGATTTGACTTTATGGATCGCGCCATCATTTTCCAGTTTGCGCAGTTGTCCGGCAAGCAATCTTTGCGGTTTCTCCCCAAACTCAAAGTGCTTCTGCTTTAAAGAAAGTAAACGATTTCGAAATCTTTGCCGAAACAATCTGAGTATACTGGAGTTTTTCTAACTCTTGAAGCTTAGCTTTATTTCGCTTATTTCTGTGCCCCGAACAGGAGGTTATACAACCCCTCAGATATGCTTTTATATGTCTCCCATAGTAAACATTGGGAGGTCTCTGGGGTATCGTTGGTTTCAAAAAAAGATATAGTCATTTGCAAGAGGAGATAATCAGGAAGTTTGGGGTCATTGAGAAGTTGAGGTTCCATTCTCCACAGTGGCCGAGAGGAGTGCAGGCCGCATAGATTGAGTGTGAATGTAAGGGGGCTATGTTGGGAGATCAATCACGATATCTAGAGTTATGAACGTGAGGCAGTAATTTAGAGTCTACCAGAAAGTAGTCAATACGGGTATAAACATTGTGTGTACACGTGAGTTAAAAGAGTAGTCTCTATTTGTGGGGTGAAATAAATCTCCACACATCCGATAGGTTGGAATTGTTCACGTATGCGTTTAAAAAAAAAAAATCCCTTGTATTAGAGCGTGGGGCCCGTTTCTTAGAGGAGCTATGTTAGTTTGTCTGTTATTATGAAGAAAGCTGGATTATCGAAATTAAGGACAATAGATATTAACCAAGGTTATAGGGCCAGAGTGGATTTCCCCGGTAACAATAAGGTAGCAACCCTCTGCATCTGTTTTCGTTGACTGATGTCTAAATTGAACACCCTTGTGAATTAAGATAGATACGCCCCTAGCTTTGGCTGAAAGTGATGAGAAGTAGTAGATAGGCTTGCCCAATCCACCTGCTCCTTAGCCTAGCTTGCGAGCCATTTTTTTTAAGTGGGTTTCATGAAGGAACATAATATCTGAGGACAGAGATTTCAAGTGGGCTAGTACTTTACCCCTCTTTACTGGATGGTTCAGCCCCCTCACGTTCCGGGTGAGGCTCCCCTCGTCCGTCACCGTGAGCGACACCATTGTCCTGAATTGGAGGGAGAAAGCCGACTCCATAAGGGAGGCTAAGGAACAGTAGAAAGAAGAAGAATAGAAACGGTAAAAAGGTAGTGTAAAAATTACTATCAGTGGATACAAGAGAATCAAGGAGCCTCCCTATAATCTATGGTTTAACCTAATGTCAACCTTAAAGTAAATACAGTGCAAAGAGTGACTCCACAGTCGGTTTAAGTTTAATAAATAAATAAACACGCCTATTTCAATGTAGGGGTGATGCAATTTATAAGCCTGTACCCATTGAAATGGTTCATATCAAAAATCCATAAATGAATAGAAATTGAGAGTGGACCTTGATCAAGTAGGATATTCTGTAGATTTCCATGTCACAAATCCAGATGGTTCACATGTTCCTCACCGTTGACAGTGACCCGCAGTTTCGAGGGGTACTGCATACCAAACCTCACTCCTGGTTTGTCCTTCAGCAGCTCTCTAGCTCTTTGGAACATGGCATGCTGGGGGGGGGCGGTAGTCTGGGAATATGAGAATCCTCTGTTCATTGAAAGTAATTTGCTGCATCTCAGCCACCATCCGTAGTATTTCTTCCAGCTCGTGAGTGTAGTGCATTTTGAGGATGAAGGGGTGAGGTTGTTCGGTGTCACCCAGGCGGGTTCAGAGCGCTCTGTGGCATCTGTCAATAAGTGGACGTTCCTTCAGGGAGAGTGCGTCTTTAAGGAGTTGTGCAATAAACTTTCTGGGTTTCTTACCCGTTTCAGCTCCTTCTCTTATATACAAGAACCGCAGGTTTTGTCTCCTGCTGCGCCCCTCGAGATCGGTGCACTTGTCCTTGTTTAAGCACCCAACCCCTTGCCTCCAGCTTTGTGATTGTATCAGCAGCGCTCGACGCAAGCTTGCTAGCAAGCCCGTTCGCCATGGCTTTAACAGCTGAGATGGCTGTGTGGGTTTCACATTTGAGAGTAGTCAGTTCACCTCTGATGGTGGTCGAAATTTGGTCGATCCTTTTGTCAATTTTGTCCACAAACTCCGTCTTAAGTGAGAACAGTTCTGCATGGACGGAGGCAATAGCCTCCAGCACTGTGCTGTTTCCTGGATCTTGGGCATTTCCATCTCCTTCAGGGCACCCCGAGGTACCTTGGGCCTACTTCAGTAGTTTTACGAGGTCGGTTTGGCATAGTCATAATTCACCAAGTTTTTAGATGTAACGGCAGTAAGTGGTCGTGTAAGAAGTTACTTTAAGTTTTTACATTGATTTTATGGCGGAATATCGGAATATTTAGCTTCAGACGACTTTTTAAAATTCGACTGCGGGAGTGCAGAGACTCACGCCTTACTCAAGCATGGTTCCCCTGTATATCCTTGTATATAGCTTTTCAACGATGGAGACTGAGCTACCATGCAAGGTGCTGGCCTCCATCGGGAGAAACTTGAATGGGGGGGGGGGGCACTGCACCTATCAGGATCTACATTTGAATTGATATCTGATGACAGTTGTGGGCTTGTTTGGTCACTGTCCATCAGATCTATTTAAAGACAGTACTTAAGTCCAATGTCGGGATCCTGGAGGAATGATGATTCCTTTTTCGGTGGTTGGGCTGTTGATCTGATCCTCTGAAGCAAGTTAGCCCGTGCAGCATAGCTTATCATGGTGATCTACCCCGGTTAAAGGTGAGCCAGAAAACCTCACTTAAGCCCAAAGACAGCCGGCTAACCCACTAATCTCGCATCATGGAACCGGCCTCAGCTGAGCTTCTGATGTCAACATAAAAACAAGTCGCAAGTTGCAAATGAAGAGTGCTGAATCCTCCTCCTGTCCTTGAAAATATGGACTCCATAATTCAACCTGCCAAGTTCAAGCCTGGGGTAGTCCGTCGCTCCTTGACATGAACATTTTTCACAACCCTATAATCCTCAAAACACTTGCCGTATGATATGCAAAATTGCTTGCCTTGGTCCGGACTTTGAGTCCACCCACTCCACCCAGTTGAATGCTTCTGGTCAGGCATGTCACGACATGAAACAGCGGTTTCTCGGTTGAAAAGCCAATTATCCAATGAAATCCGCGGGGAGACTAACAATTTCAAATTATCAACTGTAACTCGTTGACAATTCTGATATCAGGCAACAAAATTGCACTTTTTTTTTTCTTTTTTTCTGTTTCTCTCCGGCGGCTTGCATTAGGTCATCATGCTAGAAATGTCATTGAATACTGTCTTTGTTTTAGAGACGAACCTCAGTATGAATCTGATGCTGCTGATTGGACTTCTAGCTGTGTAATATTTGTGAACTTGACCTAGTGAGAGAATGTTTTTGGACCTTCCCAGCCTCCTTACCCAGCCATTAGAGAGCAGGGGGTGGGGGGGGGTGCCTGCTGTATTTCCCCTTTCCTCTGCCCCTTTCATGTCTTTTAGTTTTAGTTTTTTTTTTGGTGGTGGTTCTTTTGATAGTGGAGATTGGGGGCTGTTGGTAGCTAGCCCAGTGCCTGCATGTCAACATGCACTAATATGGATGTTTTTGTTTTATTGTGTTTGTTTGTTTGTTTGTTTGTTTGTGTTTGCATCCTCTGCAGTGTTGTTTACCAGGATGGATTTTATGGTGCAGATATTTATGTAAGTATTATTTACTGGTATGACATTGCATGCTACACCGCCATCTCCGTGGTCTCCGCACACGCAAGACCCCCCCCCCCAACTCTCCACACTCCTGCTGGTTACGTCACAGTCTGCAGTTCAGATTATGGCCCCCAGCAAAGAGACTGTAGGCTACAATCAACAGGCACTGTGAGCAAGGCACAAACTAAAACTCCAACCAAATAAAACAGGTGCAAAAAATACAGAGTGCAACTGGGGTGAGAAAATGAATGAAGTGGAAAAACCACTTCTTCAGGACTCTCACGATTTAATTTGATTTCACTTGATTTGATTTGATTTGGATTCTCGGTGTCATGATTTGATTCAGAATCAATTCTTGATTCAATGAATAGTCATGTATGAAATATAACTGACAGCGACGATAACTGGTCTGAAGGTCGCTGCCTTGCCGAACACATAAAGAAAAGTGTGTTTTTATTTGAAAAAGGCAACTGCAAAAACGTGCTACGGTAACCTGCCTGTGTCAGAATAACACATACAGAAACAAACAAAAAAAAAAAACATGGCCGCACACATATCTTTGACAAAACTTTTTTTAAAAATCTTAACATAAGGTCAATTTACTCGCTTTACTAGCTAGAATTGTTTGTTTTTTTTATTTAGTAATCTGTGTGCCAAACGATGTGTAATAACAAACGATACACTAAACTGAGCGCAACAGGGATTATCCATGAACATCACACCAGTATGTGATTGATGATGATGATGATCATGATTAACTAGTTATATAATGTGTACTAATTAATTTGTTTGGTAAATTTGAAAATACGCAAAAGTTCCAAATAAAACGGAGAGGGAAGGACAAACAAACGGAAACTATATTTAGACACATTTTGCATATTGACCTTCACTTCTCTACAGGCCACATTCTTGTCACTCTGTGCCTTTTCATTTCGGTGATTCCTTCTATTCATTTTCACATCATTGTAAAAGAGATTTTGATCTCAGTGAGACTTCCTGTAAAAAAACAAAAAAATAAAAACAAAACCCAAACATCTGAGGTTTTAAAACCAGTGACAGGACGACTCTAAAAAAAAAAAAAAAAAAAAAGCCAGTAAGATGCATTGGTGTGTGTTACGGAGAAGCAGAAGGTTCAGTTTTTAATTTAATTTTAAACTGAACTGAACTCAAGCAGAGCCGAGACGAAGGTTTAAAATAATAACGAAGCAATTTATTTTTGCTCTAGACAAGGTTTTCAAGTTTTTCCAGTTTAGAAAAACAACCTTCAACCCGTTCCTGACCAAGTCAAAGCCAAACTTACTGAAATACACGTCTGCTGAGCTCACGTCGAGCACACTCCTTGTGTTCCCTGTGGTGGATCACTTTCAAACCAAATGCTGCCTGGAAGGTTGAAGAAACACAAAAATGACGGTATGATTTAAACATTTATCCGCATTAGTAAATAGTTGTAAAAACACTGGTTTAGTCCTTTAACAACAATTAAAAAAAAAAAGGTTTCAAGCACTAATACTCAGTGGTGGAAGCTTCAGTGATGCACTTTGACTAATGATGCACTTTGTATGTATGCCTGTGTGTGTGTGTGTGTGTGTGTGTGTGTAGGAGGTGCTTAGAGAGCTCCCATAACATTCGACCTACTTGCCTCCCCATTAGCCCCCGTGCCCCTGCCATAGGGATTGATTGCCACGCCGCAGTCAGAACATTTAATATTCATTAGCATCATTAGCAAAGGGATCAAGAGCCCCTGACGCTGTGTTTGTGTTTTTTCAAAAAAAAAAAAAGCGGCACTTTAGAAGTGTATTCAGTCAATCCAAATGGCAGATTATATAAGATGTATAAAAGAAAGAAGTTCTCTAATAATGGCCGGGGGGGGGGGCGTTATGTGAAACAGGCTTACATTGGAGACGGGTCTTTATTTCTAATTCCTGTTCCCTCGTGAATGCAAAACTCAATTCTATTTCTTAGTTTTTATATTTTGTACATACTTTAGCTCTAAATTTATGCTACTTTCTACTCTTGAATGGGAGCACCGGTACTGTACAATTTCCCCCCCCCCCAGGGATCAATAAAGTATTTCTGATTCTGATTCTGAAAAACTCACGGTTAAGCTAAGTCAGTGAAATGCAACACCTCCCTGCACGGCTGTTACACATTAAAAGTCTCCCAGCGGGTCAGTGGGCATAATCCCTGCCTTCCTGGTAGGCTTTTAAAGTAAAAAAAAATCTGCAGGAAATGTTTTAAACGTTTGAGCTGATGGCAGCTTAACAGCAAGTGCGATGGTCATGCTCGTCAGCAGGGGCGACCGCGGCCAACCTGAGACGTCGCCTCCCTCTCTCAAACCAAAGCTGTGTCTTCCAATAAACCGACTGACTCAAAACGCGTTTCGTTTATCTGCGCTGGCCGACTCGAGAGAACGAACTCTGTGTCCTTGTGAGACGATCTGACACGACTCATGGTACGACACGTTTCAAAACGGAACGATTCCAGTTCTATGAAAGCAGCGCTGCTCACCTTCAAATTGATACCGTACGTTTCTGTCGCTCAAACAGACTGAGAAGCGAGCTACGTTCAAAACACCACCGAGCGTCCGTCGCCCACGTGACACGTTTCCTCAAATAAAGACTAACTAGGTATGTTTCGATGAAAAACTAAAATCTACGAGGACAGCCGCGTATTATCTTGCGACGTAACTACGGCAACAAGAGACGCGTTCGGCAGAGAGTCACTCGTTAAACCGAAACCGTCCTTTCTTCTCATGAAATCCAAACAGTCTTCCAAACTGTAGATGTGTTTGTTCAAGCGACACGACGCCGACGTTCCTCTTTACCTGTACCTTTTTTTTTTTTTATATATATATTTTAAATGCTGGAAGTCAGCGATGGACGGACAGGAAGAGGAGTCCTGCTCGGCCCTTTCCTTCCTGCGGCGAATCAGCAAATTCGATGGATCGGGAGGCACGCGTGCACGCGGAGTTGCAGGGGCTGTGCCATTAGTCACTCAGTCAGGAGTGACAGTCCACAGTGGCTGGTGACTAACGCCGGGGCCAACCTGTTCATCTTCCTGCCACGGCCCATCATCGCACGCACTAAGTATCACTTACTCGCCTCCGCGGTTTATAGTGGTAATAATACATCGCTCGTGTCAGGACAGACGCGCCGCCTCAGTCGCGGAGCGTGGAAGGGTGGAAGGTGAAATGATGTGAGAAGTGCCGGAGTTGTCACTGAGCCCTGGAAGAGAGAAAAATGGCTTTTTGTTTCGTGATAAATGAAGGCGGTGGGGGGGGGGGTTCCCGCCATGTGCCATTTAAAGCCAACAGCCTGCTGGCTTCCAGTGAAAACAGAGCAGGCTACCAATCTTGTAACACAACGGCTCGCGGCTGCAAAAAGATACAGAACTCTTCAGTTTCATCTTTTAAAGAGTTCGAAATAAAATTTGAAAAAAGTTAGTCTCCCTTAAACTTTACAATGCTTCAAAAGCAAAATGAACCAGTGTGCCTTGGCGCTGTGACACTCATATACTCACATTTGTAATTACTGAGATCAATGTTTGCATGTTGCATGTTGCTGTCCGTTTTTTTTGTTGTTGTTTTTGTTGTTGTTGTTGTTGTTGACCACGGCATACTGCAGTCGTGCATCTTCTCCCTCCTGATTGTGCGTTTGCGATTGGCTGCTTGTCGATTAATTCAAAATGATATGTTGTCAGGGACATTTTTTCATGTTTGGGCTTGGGGGTGGGGAGGGTGGGGGGGTGAATGTGTTGTCAAAATGGTGAATGTGTTTGTAACGTTTTGTTCAGCTACAGCAACCCCTGTGAAAAAGGGGGTCGTTCAGCACAGAATGAACCAAAAACAGTAAAGTCGTCGGCCATAAAATCGAAACAATGAGCTAAAAGAGCCTAAAAAAAAACCCATAGATTATTTTATATGACACTGTGATGCTGACAGTAAACAATGTCGTGTCGTGCAGCACTATGTCAGCACAAACAAACAAACTAACACTACTGACAAACACTACTACAGCTAGCCTCCCACACACGCTAAAAGGAAAATAAGACTCACACGCAGAATGCCTCATGAATGAAAATTTAAAAAAAGCAAAACAAGCAAGAAATAGTGAATGCATAGACCATTAAACACACTACAAGGAAAATAATATTTCTTATTCCAAATTTTACAAACTTCATCCCTAAGACAGCAACCCTGCTTATAAACATGGAAGCACGCAGTTATTTTGACACGTACGGAGCCAGGCTATTGTTTCAGATTGTAATATTAAAAAAATAAAAAAATAAATAAGTAATTTCACTGTAACTGCTGTGGGGATTCTTCTTTTCTTCGCCTCTTGAAATGTCCGTAAGGATTAATCCCCCTCCAAGCCCTTAAAAAATAAATTTCGCCAAATGATGTCAATGACATTACCGTCGTCTGCCATTATTATGACACTTCATTCAAAAAATGAAACAAAAATTACAAAAACATGGCCACTCATAACAAAAACAAAAAACAAAAAATATATATATGCAAGCCAGTACATTATTCCATCCGCATTTTTCCAAAAAAGAATGGCATAATAAAGCATAATATTACAGTTTCATCCAAAGTGAATGAGTAAAAAAAATGGTCTAGATCACTTTTTTTTTTTTTATATATGTATCCATACGCGTGTTTATGCTGCATGTGGTTAGAAGAACTGACCAGCTGATGGCAAAATGTGTGTGTGTGTGTGTGTTTCTAGGGTGGTTACGCTGCCTACAGATATGCCCAGCCTACTGCTGCCACAGCTGCTGCATACAGTGACAGGTAAGATATAAACCCTCACTGACACACATAAGGAGATTAGTTGTCATTGTGTTTTACGTTCAAGACAGGTTAAGGACCTATAGGCGGTAAAATAATCATCGTCATTTAACCAAGGCTACGTTGGCTTTTAGAGTCTTGGACTGCATTCCCAAGGACACTCAACTGCAGAGTGTGTCTGCGCGTTCAAACTGAGGGTCCTTCGAGATTCATGCGTGCCCTTTTTTATGTTGTTGCTTTGCAAATATAGAAAGCAGCGAAATTGGGTTAGATTCAAAGTTAAAGAAGTAAGACAGTCCTACGACCAACGACCTCCAAGCTACATGTACAGCAACATTTAGTTTCACGAACTAGTCGAATGAGTTGTAATGAACGTGCTGCGAATTGCCAAAGAAAAGCCAACTCTGCCCAGCCGTCTCGCTTCTTAACAGAGTTGCCATTTTCATTCATTATTTCTAATGACTTCTGCTTTGACGGTGTGATTTTAAAGATTTTCATGAAAAGGGGAAGTGTTGGACGTTGAGGATGTGAGGAAGGGGAGGGGTGTGGGGGAGGAAGTTGTCCCTTTAGGCCAGTCGGGGACGGATATATTGATGGGAGATCCGTTGCGGGAGTTGAGTCACCCGAGCCAATTACGGGCCCTAAAAAAAGAGTTAAATGCAGCTGAGGTGAGCGTGAGCTTGGTGGAGATCATTAGGATTGTTGTGAGTGTCGGAGCGATATGCCTGCGATGACCAGCGACCGAGAATGGTTTGTTCTGAGGTACCCAGTCTGGCTGCTGTGGAAGCTTGTGAAACCAGAATTGAGTGGCCCTTCTCCCTGTTTCGGTGGGACACATATACACTATATTGCCAAAAGTATTCACTCACCCATCCAAATAATTGAAATCAGGTGTTCCAATCACTTCCATGGCCACAGGTGTATAAAATCATGCACCAAGGCATGCAGACTGTTTCTACAAACATTTGTGAAAGAATGGGTCGCTCTCAGGAGCTCAGTGAATTCCAGTGAATTCCAGCGTGGTACTGTGATAGGATGCCACCTGTGCAACAAGTCCAGTCGTGAAATTTCCTCGCTCCTAAATATTCCACAGTCAACTGTCAGTGGTATTATAACAAAGTGGAAGCAATTGGGAACGACAGCAACTCAGCCACGAAGTGGTAGGCCACGTAAAATGACGGAGCGGGGTCAGCGGATGCTGAGGCGCATAGTGCGCAGAGGTCGCCAACTTTCTGCAGAGTCAATCGCTACAGACCTCCAAACTTCATGTGGCCTTCAGATTAGCTCAAGAACAGTGCGTAGAGAGCTTCATGGAATGGGTTTCCCTGGCCGAGCAGCTGCATCCAAGCCATACATCACCAAGTGCAATGCAAAGCGTCAGATGCAGTGGTGTAAAGCACGCCGCCACTGGACTCTAGAGCAGTGGAGACGCGTTCTCTGGAGTGACGAATCACGCTTCACCATCTGGCGATCTGATGGACGAGTCTGGGTTTGGCGGTTGCCAGGAGAACGGTACTTGTCTGACTGCATTGTGCCTAATGTAAAGTTTGATGGAGGGGGGATTATGGTGTGGGGTTGTTTTTCAGGAGCTGGGCTTGGCCCCTTAGTTCCAGTGAAAGGAACTCTGAATGCTTCAGCATACCAAGAGATTTTGGCCAAGTAGAAGCGAACCATCTCCCTCCATAGTAGCTGCCGGAACCCATGGAGGGAGCTGCTTCAGCCAAATCTCACCCAGGAACATCTTTTGTTTCCATTGACATTAGCATTAGCACCCACGTGAGCATTAGTGCTTCTTTGTACAGCTCTGACCAACTGGTAGCCCTGCCTAATGCTGAAGTGACGGGACAAATCATGCATCATGCGTGTTGACTTGGAGCATAGGTTTTACGTCTCACTTACATGTCGACAATATACGAGATGTGACAGACATTAATGTTCATGCGCACTCCAAGACCAAAGAATAAAATGCAGTGTAGTAACATGCAATGCCTCAATGAAGTTCAATGTGGAGCAACAATATGGAACCACTGACTGATGACTCTGATGTACTGAACAGCAAAAACTGTTCAAATCATCTGTTCCAAACAGAGGCCTTATGTAAAGAATCCAAGGCATGAGGGAAAAAAGTTATAGATTGTGCTGAGTTGAGAGATGATGAGGTCTGCGAACGTCTTTCTCTGCACAAAGGAGATATATTGGGTTTCAAAATCCAGGTGTCTTATCATAAATTACGTAGAGACTCATAGACTAAGTAGGTTCAGCTTCAGAATGCTGGCATATCAAGATCTCTTTGCTTTCGATGCCAAATATTGTAGAAGCTGTCTGGCACCTTACATCTCTGCTAGAAATGTGGCCGCAGCTAAACAAAATGAGGAAAAGGTGTCCACCCCATGATAAGGCCTTCCATGCGCCCATTGAAGAAATTGACCAGACGTTGTTGTCGCAGGACATGGCTACAACATCACTGAGTTCCTTCACAGAAAAAAAGTTGACAGCAACCTCAAAACTCTGTCACTGACGTGACTAAATATGCTTCACAGAAGTCGAAGGAGAAGCTGCTGAATCACTACAAAGTCAAACTCTGTGTTTGTTGAATGGCCAGGGAAATAAGATTTGGTTCGCTCAACCAACTTGCCTGTTGGCCTTGCTATGAGGGAGGCTGCTCTACTCGAAGAAAAGGAAGTAAAGGAGAGAGGACACAGTGCCATTTGGAATGCCATTCAACGATGCAGCTTCAAGCCAAAGACGTGTCCACGGCGAATGTGTTCCATCTGCTTTGTTCTATGATGATGGCAGAATGAGAAAAAAAACTCCAAAGCTGACCTAACCAAGAAGGTAGGGTGGTTATGTGACGAATGAGTACCACTGACCTTATGTAACGAGACCACGCATACATACTGATACACCATAGATGGTACGGCATCTGTCAGAATGAATCTGGGTTTCAAACTTTCAATTACCTCACGGAAAGCATTCTCCAAAGAATCTTTTAACTGCTATCGGGAGAGGAACAAATCGGTTGCGTTGCCATGGTTTTTGACCGATATGACCACCCAAACTTCAAAGACATGGAACAATTAGACACAAAAGGGCCAAATTACAGGTAGGTACTTGACAAGCAGTGGCAATAAGGCTGCACTTCCCAGCTCAGGCCCACGTAGACGAAACTGAGGAACAGACGACCGTCTTGGCTGGAAGTTTTGGAGATGCAGAAGAAACTAAAACCATACAAACTAAGAAACCCCAGCCAATTTGATGAGCGATCAGGAAGAGGCCGACACCAGGATAGCGCTACATGCCATCCACCTCGCCGGACATACAAGAGTCCTCATGAAGTGTGATGACGCTGATGTCCTCGTGTTGCTCTTGTGTTATGAAAGTTTGTACCCACAATCCTGATCTCTCCCTAACCTTAACCAAGCGTTTCAGTTGCCTAACCCTAATCACACCTTAGTCGTACCATACTATACTGTATATGCCGTGTGCAGGTATTGTAGAAAGAATCTTAAAACTGTTGGCGTTGAACGTAAAATGCTTCAACCAAGTTTGCTACAGGGCTGTTTCATTGGATTGCACTGCAGGTTACAGTTTTTAAAGTCTCTAGAGACATCCCTCCTAAATCATTTCCCTGTGTAAATGATAGAAATACAGCACAGAGTCGTAGCTCTGGTTAAATAATGAAACCATGGTCCATGAATATTGGAAAAGGGGCTTTGAGTTGAAATAGTGGTTTCTGGGGCCGAAATTACATTTGAGGGTGTTTTATCTCCCATAAGCCCCTCCCCGTTTTGTTAATAATGGATATATCCATAACACAATGAATAATTTGTGCTAAATTAGTAAGCGCTCTTGTGTAATTTTAGTTTATAATTGCATGGAACTTGAACGTCTGTCCTTTTTGATTCATTATTCATCTTCTGTCTCACTTCCCCCAACTTCATTTCTATATTATTTATATTAACATTATAATATTTCTTTTTTTTTTTTAAAAAAGGACGCCTAGACCTGCTCTGTATGAAGTGCCCTGAGATAACTTCTTTTATGATTTGGCACTATATAAATAAAATTGAATCGATTTCGCTTGGTTTGAATTAACAATCTTGGACGGCAGAAGTACCATCCATCCAATTCAGGAGCGTAATGTAAAATTGTTACAGAAAGGGCCTTGGCTCTAGACTTGAATAGAGCAGCTGATGTTTTAGCAGACAAAATAGGTACACCGTAGTTACACTTGAAAAGAATCCATCATCCGTCTTGCTTATGAATGATGACACTTGGCTATATTTGCCGAGGGAGAATTAAGGGAGAGCCAAGGAAGGGGGGAAGATTTATTCCCTCTGCCTCTGTATTTCTATTCAGAACAGACATCAAAAACTGATACACGGACAAAAGAAAAATAGGCGGTCCCCCCCCCCCTTTGTAAAAACCCTTCACACAGTCATGGACACAAATCTAGGTCACGCTCGGAATACTAAGTAATAAGCACAACTAGAATTTTCTGAAGAGAATGTGTGTAATTGCTGTAAGCCTTGATTGGTATGATTCTGCTGTTGTGGCTTGAAAATGCAAAAACATGCATTTAGACTTTAATATAGTTCACAATAGTCATTGCACAAAACAGAGCATTGTGAAAGTTCTGCCTGCAATGACTGAAATAGAAACGCTGTGAGAGTAAATTGGGCTCAGTATATATATATCTCATACCTCATCGTGGATTTATGCACAATTGAATCTTGACAAAAAAAATCTTGTTTTTTGGTGACCTCCAGTGGTTTAACAACACCTTGACATCATTGTGTGGTTAAAGGTGCAACAAAGCTCACCCCTGACCACATCCAACCACATCCGTCAGCGTGGCTTGGTTTGACAAATCCATGTTTTCATATTAGCAATGGATCAAATGACTATATGTCATTTTCACCAAAATCCACAGTTCTCGTCAGTTCTGCAGAGCTCTTTAGCCCAAGCCCAGCGCCAAGCAACTGATAGACAAAGTTATAGAGACTGGCTGGAGAACAAAAATGGAGCATTTAGCAGCTAAAGAGACAGATATTCTCTCAGGAGATGGTGGAGACCAAACCAGAGCTAAAAGGAGAGTGAATATTGGAGTAGTCTCGCATAGCCAGACCTGTCGTTCTGGGATAGGGGTGGGGGGGACACTCTGGCTTGTTTTTTTTAAACCAATGAACCAACCGCTAAAGAATACGCCACATAAAATAGTAACTCAAATGACATGTACACTGTGTGATTTTACAGCTTTTACTGTTCAAAAAAGACGAACAGAACTCGATCATCAGCCTACATCCGGTGAGTCAGACTAATATTGGACTTCCATTCATCAACTAGACAGTATGTAAATAGGCAAATGTCTGCTGAAACACTCACCAACTATTCAATGAGGTGATAATACACCCGATGTTATGTTTTCGGCTTGTTCTGCTGCCCCCAAGTAGCCAAACAATCAATTAATGGAGCTTTAAACAAGCCCTGAGCGCAGGCTCACAAGAGGACTGTTTGAATGTGTCACCTAGGTCTGGTGCGGCATTGAGGGCTTGCTACATGTGTAGCCTTGATGTGCCCATCTGTGCGGGGCCACGCTGGCACCGCGTGGGTCATGTTCATGCCACAAGGGTCACAGATGGGAAACATCGACAGCTGCTTTCACGAGGATCTGACCCAGCCTGGCTCATGCGGCACACAAACCAATGCAAACGCAGACGCAGTCACTCATGCAGATATGCTCTTGCAAGCGCATTAAGTATTCACAAATTACTACGTGCGTGCTTGGGTGAGCGCGGCATGTTTTTTGGCAGGTAGGCGCACGACCTTCTCCAGAATCCAGGAATTCATTCTTTGTAATAAGGTCGTTTATTTGGCCACCGTTATTTAATTTGCTTTTAAAAGGCACGCCACTGCCGTCCTAGTGTACAATATGTACCAAGCTTTGTGACCCAAAAAAATGACCTATCCTGAAAATATTAGGGTGTCAATTCTAAGCCCTAAACACAGGCATACCCACATTTACCCCAACACATACAACACATCACCTCGAGCACTGCCACTCGATGCAGGTGTTGACAGTGAATCTTATCTCTGGAAAGCGCCTGGTCAGTCCAGATACCTATCTTATATAAAGACTGGAAACAGTCTAATGTGGCTCTGTCCAAAAATACACCAACCAGCACCTCTAAAGATCACTAGAGAAATGTGCAAAACCACAAATTGTGGTGGTGGTGGTGGTGGTGGTGGGAGGGGGGGACGGCAACTTGGATTGGCTGCCTCTGGTGGATGTTGTTGACAGCGAAGACAACTTCAAGGAAGATGGAGAAAGACTCAGTAGTTTTCTTTCTCCATTTCAGTCATACACATCTAGCAAGGACATCGCCACTGAACGTTGTACCATAGTAGTCTCCTATTAATCATATACTGATCGTGTACAATATTATGCATATTGCGATGCCAATATAAATAGGTGAAATGTGACTCAAGTATAAATCAAAGGCCACATTCTCTACAGCAGGACACCCGTTAGCACCTCGGCATCAAGCACAAATCTGGCTTTAGACTTCACTGCCTGCTAGCAGTTATGCAAAAAGGAAAGCCAAACACATAATCCTTTCCCCCTGTCAGTGCAAAGCCTCTTGACAGCGAGCCCTACATTGGAACGACCGGGATTCACACAAAGGAGAAGACTCAAATGCACAACTCAGACAGGGTTGGGAGGGAAAAAAAAGCAGTCTTTACTTAACACGGGCAGAAGCACATAAAACACACGTAAAAACATGAACCGATAAGACAAAACAGACTAACGAACAGGACGCGACGTTACATGTATAGGGCCTTCTCATGGCATTACCGGGAAACTAACTACCCCGATTTATAAAGCGCATGGGGACATGCTCTAGTGTCCATGACCCAAACCACAGTCATGGACCGAATAGCAATTGCCTAATGGTTAAACTGGGAGGGCAGGCTAAAGGAAGTGCCTCTACCTGACAGAAAATCTGGACTTGGCACCTGTGAGGTGGTCTTCGCATGCTGGCTGATCTCAGTAGCCTCGACCTTGTTCGGCCGCTGGATCAAGGTGGATCGGGGTGAGAGATAAAACTGAACGTGCACAATTCCGCCTCACTTTAATGCTTTTTATCGTGTTTTGTCTTCAAGATAATTCTCTTAAACAGCGGAGAAACAGTTGACCTCCCGAAGCAATGAGCAAACAAGGAGCCAAAGGCCCTGACCCTAACCCTTGACGCCTTGATGATTGTGGTCTTCAAGCACATTTTTAGCCATGGTAGACTCTAGGGATGACAACGACGATCTATCCACCACTTCAGTCCGACGGAAATATCTCAACTACTGGACGGATTGCTATTCAACTATGTACATACATCATGGTGCTCAGAGGATAAGTCCTAATGAATTTGGCGATCTCCTGACTTTTCCTCCGGCGCCATCGCCAGGTCAAAATTTCAATTTGCCCAATTCTTTGGGTCATGGCTAAATTTCCCATCAGCCTCAGCTGTAACTTTGCGTTTTTTGTGCCAATTAGCAATTTAGCTCAAAGCACTACTGCACCCAAGTACAGTATTACGGAGCTGCTAGTGCTTTCCTGTTGCCTTAAAGGGAAATTCATCCAAAACAAGAAACACATTCATTCTGCTAGATGACCAAGAAAAATGCCGTTTCAGGTCAGGTTACTGCAGTGCTTTATAAGGTTGAAAGACAATATTATGGTTGCACACGTGCGTGCATTTTTGGAGAGATTTCTTTCTTCCCTAAACATTCGTTCTATCCAACAACCGTGTGCATTTGACCAAACTCCCGACCATTTTGTAGAGCTGTTGGAAATGTTGTTTCCATGTTTATCTTTTCACCTCAGGGTCATTTTAAATATGTATTTGACTCAAATTGCATTTGAATTTGTGTTGTAGTTGCAGCTTACCACAAACTCTCTCACATATACACACTGTCACACACACACACACACACACACACACACACAGGCTGATGATGGGTTAGGGCTCTGCATTGTGAGATAAGATAGGTCAAATGCAGTGCTGGGCTGAGTGTGGGTGTTGGGGGGTGGGGGGGGGCTGCATGGTGAATAGCAATGTCCAAAACTAATCGGGATTAACTTCTAATCGCTTCAACCACTGGGCTGCTATGCAAATCAGCTCAATTATGGGCACAGGCCCTGGCCCCTGATTGGCCCTTATCACGCCTGGGCTATGACATGGAGGGGAGGAGGAGGGGGTGGATTTGTTGGCAACGGCATGGCTGCTCACTTGGAATAAACACTGCTGCTGTCTGTTTCGTTCTAAAAATAGAAAACTCTGTGATTCTCTGTGTTTTTTATTGTCGGCATACTTTCATGATGCTTTACGGTTTTTATTTCTCTCTGTTTAGTGAAACTCTGTCTCTTTCTCGGCTAAGCTTACTTGATTTGTTGGGGTTAATCTGTTTAACCACAATCCTTGAGATTATTGAGTTGAATGGGTCTGTACACAAGAGGTGGACACAAAATGTTTTGGTGCGTTCAATGGTCGTCACTTATCTAAGCGCTCTTCAACCGTAACGGCTCCCAAAGCGCTTTACAGATCAGGTCACAGTCGCTGTGACATTCACTGACACACCCGCACACCGATGGCGACCGAGCTGCCGCGCAAGGTCCCGGTCTCCATCGGGAGCAAGTTAGGGTTCAGCATCTTGCTCAAACACACTTCGACATGACGCAGGGGGAAGTCTTGAACCACTGTCAGGCCAAAAAGTATGCATGCACACAGAAGAAATGTCATGATTTCACTGGCTGATTGCCACGAAATTCAATAAATACCTTCACGTTCCCCAGAGGACGAACCATTCCCATTTTTGATGCTACGCGATACTTCCGAACACAAGATTTTGTAATCAACATGGCTAATTGCCACGAAAAACATAAGGAGTAACTCCACCCAAATCATAACCACCATGTTGTCAAATCACAAAATGGGTTTGGTTTTTTTGAAACAGTGATTTGTAACGGTCTTGGAAGGTACCCGACAAATGATGTCGCCTGGCATAAGATCAGAAAATGCTTGTATGTGTTGTTCTTGAGGGCGGTGACATAACATATTTTGGCATATAAAATTTTTTATTTTAATTGTTAGTCAGGACAAAAATGAAATACTCAGGGTTAAGTCAAAATTACGGCACAGTAAGTCAGAATTTCCCTTTTGAATCCGAAATGCATTATGCCATTAAGAGCGCGTCACTATCTCGTCGTTTGAGGTAGTCGGAATTTTGTAATTTAAATAATCTCTGAGTGTCTAATTTTGACTTAATATCCCGTCATTTTCACTTGCAAAGCCTCTCTTTTTAAATGCCATCTCATAATATAATTTTGACTTCATTTTCTAAATGTTGGTATATGTAATTTAATAATAATAACATCATTCCTTTTTATATTAGAATTTTAACTTTTTTTTAATTTTTTTATTTTCCCAGTTGAAATAGGCTTCCATATGTAGCTGAATCAATGTGTTGTAAGCGCCTTCCAACACCTTTGTAACATTGCAGCCTCAAGGGACCGCTAGTGAGGCTTCAACTCTGTGACTTTATGAATTTAATATTCATATTTCCCAGTGACCTTTTGTTGAGAAAAAATGACATGTTAATGCAAATGACGTTAATGTTTATATTG
Organism: Enoplosus armatus; assembly: GCF_043641665.1. Taxonomy (NCBI): domain Eukaryota; kingdom Metazoa; phylum Chordata; class Actinopteri; order Centrarchiformes; family Enoplosidae; genus Enoplosus; species Enoplosus armatus. The sequence goes on from NC_092196.1 coordinate 1,634,570, forward strand.
AATCCCACTGTATATCACACACGATTGGTAAGTATCTTAGTGACAGATGGCAGCCTCGGTGTTGCGCTCTCTGGTACTTTTTCTGGGTTTTTTTTTTTTTGGTTCAATTTTCAGTTTCCCCTCTTGGATGACATTCACCAGGGGAAGAACTTTTGAACATGACACACTTTTCCATTGCTTTTCATTCAACCGGAGAGACTTTAGTCGGAGGAGCGGTAGCTTTCCATTGGATTTGCAGGAGACACCAGCAGGGGAAACGTGCCGGAGGCAAAGCTGGAATTACAGGCCTGCTTTGACTGCACTGATCGTAGTGTTTTTAAGGCTGCAACCACAGACGTGTACTGATACTGGTCCATCTGTCATAACAACCTGGACCCCCCCCCCCCCCCCCCCCGCCCCAATTTGATTTCAACATCCCTTGTCATTTCATGTGTTTCCGCAGTTACGGACGAGTATATGCTGCCGACCCCTACAACCACACACTCACTCCAGCAGCAACATACAGCGTTGGTGCCATGGTAAGACTCTCGCGCCTGCCACGCATCCCTCCCTCTCCATTCCTGGTCCTCTTCACATCACGCATCATCCCACTTCCACCACAATCTACCTATCTGTTTAATGTATCTCCAAAATACTCCTTTTTTGCAGTGCATGTCACTTGCTTACGTATATTGTTTAAAGCTGCGCCTTGTGAGCAGGCGTCAGTGGAGAGTAATGAAGGCTAACTGACCAATTCTGACATTTGGTGTCTGTTGAGTGGGGCAATTGCAACATATTCCTGATAATTTAATATTAACTGAGTTCTGGTGGCCATACTTATATGAAAACATTAAAAAGCATGGAAAGATACATGATCCCAGCAAAGGTAGCCCTATCAAACGCCAGGGTAACCAACATATATTTAGAGCTAAATGATTGAGCTGAAAGCAGTTCTATCCAGGGCTTCATCACCTTGGGATTGCAGGCATCATATGCCTCAACAAACTGACATTAAGGTGAAACTAACTAATTGGCCCGTAGAGCTTTTCAAAGGGGTCAATCATCCTCCCAAATGGACTTAGACAAGAAAACACCTAAAGTGGTGTTTGTCCAGGGTTATCACACTGTCCCTTGGGATGAGCCCAGCCAATCTGTGAGGGGGAAATCTTTTGGGCCACCTGTGATTTCGTTGTTTTGGTCACTACCTAAAGCTCATGACCATAGGTGAGATTTGGATTCGCACCGTCTTCACCACTGCAACTACTGACTTGTGAACAAGACTCCAATAATACTTAGGTCTGCATCAGAGGTTGTGGTCTGACGAAGCCATCAGAACTACATTATATGCGAAGAGCAGAGATCCAATCCTGGGGTCACCATATCAGACGGTCTCCATCCAGGTGGCCCAGAGCAATGGCCCTGCACCCCAGACTCCCAAAGAACTCCCCACACGACACCCTGGGGGACAGGCTACAACGCACAGTTAGATTCAACTAGACAAACTCCCCTCCAATATCCCTGCAAGTAAAGAGCCTTTCCACTGTTCCACAACTAGGATGGAATGTGCATCACTCCTTCTGAAACAGAGATCCGACAATCATTTGCTTTCCAGCACTCTGGCATAAGCTTTCCCAGAGAGGCCGGAAAAGTGTGATAATTGGAGCACACTGCACTACTTTCGACGGAGCCCAAAAAGAAATCACCCCTTATGTCTCGGGACCGGAAAGCTTGTTTAGTTAATCCATCCTTTAGGGCGGGGCGCGATAGCTTTTTATCAAATCCAAAATCCTGTATTGAATCTGCTTATCAAATCCTCTGAAATCCCTTTACCATTTTCAAGTAACAAGTTATAATTAGCTAAAAGATGTGCAATCACCTGGTGTTAGCTAAGAAGGCAAAAAAAAAAAAAAAAAGGTTTTGAGTGGCACCTTATTGATTTTACACAACCTGTGGCTACAACCTAAAATCAGATGCAGAGCATAAGATATGAAATGTTTATTAAGGATGAATCCTGTCCTTGCAGTGGCAAATGTACACGTAAGGCAGGAAATGTTAACTAAACTAGTGGCTGAGTCATGTACCCAAAGAAAGTTGAAACCTTTCGCCACATTCACCTCTTGCAGACCTTTAAAAAACAGATTTGGGTATTGTCACCTTTCAGGATGTCTGGGAAATTCTTTCTTTCAAAAATTCAGACAGTTATCGCTTGCTTCCACGGGGTCACCAAAGTGTGAAATTGACCAGCGTAGTGTTTAAACAATTGCCTCGGTATGACAATAGAATCCCCACAGAAATTCAGAAATACATTACAGGAACTGTGTGAGGTCATCAGCAGTACCTCATGGTATTTTCATTGGAGGTGGTGATTTTAATCAAACAGACTTCAGAACGGTTTTGACTTAATTTCACAAGCATGTCGACCCCCCTCCACCAGGGGAAGCAATACCCTGGATAATGTTTACACGAACATCTCCCCGCCCCCGCCCCAGTCAATCAGACCATGTTTCCCAGCTTCTCAGGGAAAACACCTAAAAAGACAGTTCAAGTGTGGACAGATGAAGCTACAGCAGCTCCGCAGGAGTCTTTCGAGCGCTCAGACCGGCACGCGTTCGGCGATGTCGCCGACCCAGGAGGACCACATCAGCCCCGAGGAATATACGTCACCGGTGACATCACACCTCCGCAAATGTGTTGATGGCGTGGCGATCACAAAGACCAGACCTGTCCAGAGCTAAACAAGCCGCCTCGCGGTCAGGTGACAAGGGCGCTTACAGCACTGAAAAGGCTGGCATCAAGGACACATCAGGAGAGACTGGAGGGAGACCTCAGCAACGGCAACACCAACAAGATATGTGGCAGGTGACCCAGACCATCACAGGCTGACAAAAGCAGGAGCGCCCCCATTTAGTTTCCACGTTGCCAGATGAGCTTAATATTTATCATTGTATGCCTGCTGTGACCTCCTTGACAAATTGTCAGCTGTCAAGTCTACTCCGCCTCCAGAGGACCGGCCACTGTCAGTATAGGAGAATCTTGTGGAGAGTGAATGTGAGTAAAGCTGTTGGCCTGATAACAATCCCTGGCTGTGTGCTTAGAACACGTGCCAATCAGCTAATCAATGTCATTACTGATATGAGCCTACGGCCAGTGATATACGGCTTCTGCTTTCTTCAAATTGGTAAAACGTAGTTACTCTTCTTGTTGCCATGTTATCCAACAATGGTACCTTGGTAAAACTTCGCCAACCATATCACCTGCCCGCATTTTAATCAACTCAGCGTCAGATTTGAACGGTTTTCCTGGTCAACTTTTATTACTTTACTTTTATTGATTATCTGGGACACACTGGTAATAATTCCCTTAGATGACTTAGCTGGTGAGTGGCGCTGTCTAGTCTAGGACCGCAGAAAGCGCGTAGTAAGTCTTGCGCCGTAGGTCAAGTGTTTACGCGTGAAGTAAAATAAAGTAGAGCAGTGCGCTATATATTTCACATGTTGTGCACTTAATTTCACATGCTGACGGGTGCATTCACGTAAGATATCCAGCACAGACTTGGGGAAAGCTCAGGATCCGCTTGTATAACACCTTGAATAGCCAGTTCCGCCATGTGAGACATAGCAGGGTGCCGGCGAATAACCAAATGCGACATGAACATGAAGTCAGCTCAGTGTTCCAGTAAGAAATCAAATAAGGAACTCCACATAAAAACTGGCTGGTTGAAGCGTGATCTCAGAAATTAAACAACGGCCGTCCAAGATAGCCCCAGAGCAGGTCTCCAAAGTGGCTCTCAAGTGGACACGACAAGGAAGAAAAAGAAACAAGGCCCGACCAAAGAAGAAGAACGGTGGAGGCTGAGCTGCTGGAGATGGGTCTCTCGTGAGGCGAGCCACAACTGGCTAGCTAAAGACAGTGATAGGTGGAAGAACATTATCAATGCCTAGTGCCCCAAAGGAGTCAAATTTCTTGTACGCATTTTTGGCCACTAAAGCTGATTCTGATTGTTCCCTGTTTAGGCACATAAACATATCCAGGCACATGCTCCGCCAAGAAAAAGCCTCGGTAAAAGGTCCTGTGGTGAGGGTTGAATATAAAATGTGGTCGAAATGACAAGCAAATGAAACAGATGAAACTGCGAGCAGAGATTTCTGTCATATTCGGTGAATCCAAACAATACGTTCTTCCAAAGTAACATAAAGTGGGGGTGGATATGATCAGCAATGAATCGCGACAATTGGGCATGCACCAAATATACATGCACCAGCGTTTCTCTGAGCTCTCCACAAAAAAAGTCCAACTTACTTCAGTGTCTTTCTGGAATTTGTGCCGACAGTGATTAGTTAGGATAAAAGCATTTTAAAGGGCATTTCTTTTACCTTGTGAGTCAAAGGGAACTTGCGGCAATATCCAAAGCCCTTTCCCCGCAAATACCTCCAACAAATGTGGGCCGATACGGTGAGGCCGAGGGTGTGCTCGTGACGGCCTGTCTGCAAAAGTTTGACGAATTTACATTCATTTTTATTCTTAGCCGTGAGAAACGCGTTTTCCCCAACTGTTGTTTCAGTTGCATCTAACAGCACAGGGTGATGGACAATTCCCTTCATACCTTCAAATAGCGAAGTAATACCCGAGGGGATAGCAAAAACAACAGAGAAATCCTTTGGTGAAACATTCCATAGTGTTGAATGAATTCACTTGTGCGGCAATACCCAAACTGCCGTTAAAAGATGGACCGATTAGCACTCGTGACCCCTACTCTTGACTAAATGACTCATGACTCAGGTTTGGCTTCCACGCCACATTTTGGTTGCTGTAATCATTCCTTCATGCTGACAGTAAAGTGATCCCTTCTGAGAGTAAACCCAACATAAAAGAGGGGGGGGACAACATACATGGTCATTGTTTCCCCCCCGGTCACAGCCTAGGATGCCCGCTAATGTTAATCTATACGTTAAGGTTGGGTTTCAAACGCGTTTTTTATGGAATCTGAATTGAGTAAAAAATTAGGTTTAGCTTTCAACATTTGCAAATAAGAAAAGGCACAAGAATGTTTTGAGCAAAGGAAACAATATATTTCATATGAAACGGGGGAGGATACGAGCTCAGTGCTTCGGTTGGTCTTTGACTGGTGATCATTTCTACCCTCTTTTTAGGAGAACATTAACTGAAGATAAAAAACAGTCCTCCATACTGTCCCCCCTCCCTCACCCCATTCCTTCTCCTCTCCAGTCGCTGTGCATGAGCTTTTCCGCAGCGCTGACATCCTCCTCACTTAAACTTAATTGAATTTGTCTGTACTGCTAACGGCAGTCCAAATGACACATTAATCCTGCCTGTAAAAGGTGATGAATGTCTTCATGCCTTGGCAGCCCAGTCCATGTTAGTTATTATATTTCTAATTTGGTGGATACCACCTCACCCCGCACTCCCTGGTAATGAAATAATTAGTCATTTTGATAATTAAATCCCTCGTGGTGTCGTAGTCGCGGGGAGGAGGCGCAGGGGAGGACAGAAGTGAGTGAGAAAGCTGGGTGGACTGGAAGTAAAGATCGGAACTCCCCAGTTTGTCTGCAAACAGCGCCCTCCAAAACGGAACAGAAGTCCACGCTCGGCTCCTGCGTAATTAGTCACCAGACGGTGTTGCGAGTGCTTGCAAACAAAAGAAAATGACTTGCGAAATGATTAAGGTCATCAATTGTCAGCCGAGTGTGAATACAATACACCAATACGTCTTGTTAAAGCATTTGAAACACTTCTTATTCCATCGGCTTCCATGCGCCGCTGCTACAAACTAAAGTTTGTATTTCAACTGAGGTTATATTTCGTAGTTTTGGACATTATTTCTGTCAGTTATGATGTGCATTGTTCACGAAATGTGCCAAAAATTGGGCGATCATTTCTCTGGAAGCCCATTGTATTAAATGAATGCCTTCACTACCATCAGGCCCTGCAGCGGGTGTCAGGCCGTGCCTTTCCCGATTCCCTTATTTGATCGCTCTTTGTTTGACTCGGAAATCCATCCCAGTCCGCCGTCACGGAGAATGTTCCAGTACCCTAAGGAGGGTCGAGGAGACATGAACGAGAGCAACCAGACCGACATACCCCTTCCTTAGAAATCTGTTGGCGACTGGATCTGAGAGATCCCCAAAACATTTGGGCTAGCATTTCCACAAATTATTCAGACATTCCGGTAATAACCGTGATCATTAGATAATTGCAATTTACCAACACAATATCAATGAATGTGAATGCAATCATTAATTATTAAATGAAACGAATACGTCGTTGTTAGCAGAAATGGCATCTCCGTCAGTTTCTGAGCACTTAAAAAGTGGTTTGACTGATTTGCACACAGCATGACACAAGCGACAGTTTATTTTAAGCAGAAAACAAGCGGAGAGAGAAAAAAAGACATGTCAAATTTGCTCCCTCGTCCTCTCTCCTCACATCTTTTCCTGCGTCTCTTCTTGGGTCTTCAGTGAGAGGGACTAAGATTCAAAGAAAAGGCCCTCTGATTTTTCTGCTTTCACTAATCTCACAAATAGCCACGTAATGAGTCTACTCCTCTGCTATCAAAAACGTTTCCGTGCCATTCTCTGACTTAATGCACTTCTAACTGTCCTTGAATTCAACCCATACCCACGCAAAGAACAGATACCCAGCCGCTTAACCCGACTTTACATCTATGTTGCAGCTGCTAGAGTGGCTGGCCCGACTGGCCTGATCCATACCATGTCCCGCTCAGGGGGTCCAGCCCCCCCGTCACTGTACATCTTGACATCTTGGTTGGCTCACCGGATGGAGGCTGTTGAGATGAGTCGGCATTCCCCCCCTGAAGTGTGGAGATAGGTCTGGCTATGCGAGACTATTGTAAATCTAGTTCCGCTATTCTACATTATTCTAAATTAGCAACCCCTCTGGTATCAGGAACTTTTTACATGCACGAGTTACGTCTCCGGACCTGTCTTACCAAAGTTAGTGCTGGCAAGTCCACAGGGTCTTCAGCCGGGCACCCTTTCAGTAACTGATGTTTCATTAGAGTTGAGCCTCCCGAGGCTGAGAGGCCTCAACAGTGTGTCCCGGCGTGCCAGAACCACCTTCCTCTTTACCTGCAACCCGCACTCTGCACTCCAGAGCAAGGACAACACTTAGTTTGGCTAACACCTGCCCTCTCCTTGTGAGTCCTTGAAGCACCCTTACCATCAAATGGCTTAGCCAACATCACCAAACCAAGAGCAAAGAAAGTCTTGGTCATTGTTGCCAAAATTGCTAAATTAGGACACCTCTGGAGCTCAAACACTGGCATGAGACATGAGTCACAGGTCTAGATGAGAAAGTCGATAAAATGCTTTCACTCCCAACTCTAAAAGTAGGAGCAAACGCTGAGAATGCTTGGCCGGTTCTACCCTGAAACGCTTGATGAATACTGGCCCCGGGCCTGCTGTTTTTATACTTGGATCATTCTTACATCATAGATTGTAAAATGCACTTTTATCTGGGCACATACAAACGAAGCTGTTATGGATATTCTCTTTCCACTGTGTATTTCCTCTAAAATCGAAGCTGCGACTGTCTCAACCTTCATCACCTCCCGACTGTGAAAACCAGCATCATGCATTTCGCCCATTTCCTGGTTCATGTTCTGCTTAAAAAAAAAAAAAAATCTCCTTTTGACTTGATTTCTTTTGATTCATCTTTTCCTCCACTTTTTCATGGTTGTATTGACTGGCTTTCTTTCACATAGCTGTTGGCATGTGCCCCTGGCATGAAGTGCCTCGCCGTGCTTGCTGCATGACGGTTGCTCCGGTCATTGGTCTTTTTCATCCGGCATGGGTTTGCACCGGAATGACGGTAACGTAATGTCGAAACGTGTAGTTTGTGTGCAGGACTAATGGGGTTAATGAGGGGTTTGTGTGTTTCCATGCCTTTATGCTCCTGTACCTTGGTGTTTCTATGAATATACGTGTGTTTGCATTGTCTGGTGGGTTTCAGAACACGTTCGCCCCGCTGACAGATGCCAAGACTCGGAGCCATGCTGACGACGTGGGGCTAGTGCTGTCCTCTCTCCAGGCTAGCATATACCGGGGAGGCTACAGCCGCTTCGCACCCTATTAGCAACACCTCCAACCTTCCAACAGAACAGAAAGAAAGTGTGTGTGTGTGTGTGTGTGTGTGTGTGTGTGTGTGTTTGAGCGCGAGCGAATGTGAGCGAATGAGAACAAAGTTATCAGAGGAGAGATGTTATTGAGGCCTGGGTATTGCAATATATGCAGTTTGTGCATCATTTCAGCGTCTCCTAAGAGAGAAGTACAAAACAAAACAAACAACAACAAAAAAAAAAAGTCGAAGAATAAAATGACAGCTGATATTTTTCATCTTATACCTCAGATATTTTGTGCTGTGTATTTTGATAGTGTGGGTTTTTAATTTCTAAAGATTTAAACATAGGATATCAGCTGTAGAGGGTTTTTCTTTTTGTTTGTTTGTTTTTTCCCCCCCCATGGTACTAATAGAGAAGCTGCTAGAGTAATGATTAGGACACAAAGGAAATATTTATCAGATTCCAATTTGTTAGGGCTTGTATAGGACTCCTACCTGTGTAAGATAGGTCATAGTCACACTTTGGGGTTTTTATGTTTTGTAAGAGTTGTTAAAAGTCACTATGCTAGTCAAGCGTCGTTGGTTTACGTCTCTCAGCGCCCTCTGTTAGTTGAGTTTTTTCACCTTCTGGTTTGGGAGGAAGGAAAGAAGCAACGTTCAAGAAGCTGTGAGAAGCCACGATTGCTATGTTTTTTTGTTTGTTTTTTTGTGCGTCCATCATCGTGAGATCTCAACCCGTTTCATCTCGCTACCTTGAGAGCAAACTGTTGACTTGCGACTGCGACTCTGCTATCACGCGCTCGTTATTATTTTTTGCCAAACCGAGATAATAGTCCCTCCCCGAGACGAGATCCTGTGCGGCGTCTGCGTAAGCAAGCGAGACGCCTGCATGTATTGCAACGTGAGGTTGTTTGGGTTTCGTAACATGCAAAATTTTGTTGCATTAACAAAGGAAGAAAATGTTCCCATCGTTTGGGCTTTTATTTCATAATTTAAAAAAAATAACAATAATCCAACCACTGTTTCCCCACAAAAATATTATCCATCAAACGGGCTGGTGTCGGTTGTTGCCCCCCTGTCAGCCACATGCATTCTGTCCATTCAGTCTTTCCCCCTTCAGCTTTATGGCGTTTATGCAAAACGGGCGATCCGTTGCAGTATTCTCCGAAACTATTAAATGTGGTGGCGGTCTCTCTTCCCATGAGTCCAGAATCACGTGGCTGTCCCCCGTGGTCTCTCACGGAGGGGGGGGTGACGGCTCGGGCCAGTCGAGTCAACGCGCGACGACTTTGCCTTCGACGACCGTAAATCCAGCTTCAACTGACCTGATGACCACAACAACCTACAACATCAGTCCCCGTGGCTACATTGAAGAGGCTAACAATAGTTACTCACAATTACGCGCCAAACATCTTGTAGTTATAAGATAGCATCACAGTTTGTTTTTTTTTCCCTTTGGTGAATGCAATGCATTTTCACATTGCTGTAACGACCCGTTCCTCTGGTTACTATGACAACAATGCGACATGTGGTTTGCCTTGAGATAACGAGGCGATCGCCAGATAAAACGGCGCGACTACAACAAATATATATATATATATATATATATATATGTATATTATATATATATATAGCGACCACAGCCGCTCTCGGTGTAGTTTAGCTTTTCTGGGGGTTTTTTGTTTTCAGGGAGGGAACGGTGTGTGGGTCAGCAACGTCGTTCAGGCTGTGGATTTAAATAACGCGGTTACATCTTACATCACTTCAAGCCAAAGGTTCTGGTGGACGTACGCGGCGCGTTCATGTGTATAGAGAAGAAGAGAAAAAAAAGGATTGCTGTGACAACTAAACTGTTAAACCATTTCATTGCTTTGTCTACACTGCTGTGATATGAAAAAGAATTAGGGCCACGTGAATTTTTAAAAAACAATAAATAAATAAATGGATTTTGGGATATGATGAATTCGATTAATTGCGGGATTTCAAAGGTGAAGTGTTTTGTGGCAGTAATCCTCTTCCATACTGAGTAGTGTAGGCCATCCAGGCGTAGATGTTTTTTTTATATAAACTTCCAATATACGAATTGGTATAACTGATGACTTTTATATTACAGGAGAGATTTAAAAAATAAAAAATATATATATATATATAAATAAAACAGTGGCCAAAGCTACTGTGTCTATTTTATCTTTTTTTTGTTCATTTAGTTTTGCCTTGTTTTGTTTTTTTCTTTCGTAATTAAAAATTTAAGGTGTGTTGGGGGGGGAGGGAGGGGAGGGGGGTTTAAAGTATAATAATCCAACAATGTATTATATTTGAACTGTGCAGTGAAGATGTTCTCTTATATGAAACACACAATGGTATAATGTTTTAGATTTAGACAAGTATATCAGTTGTTAGGGCGAGCTATCTCATTTTTTTTAAAAATCAAACCATACTCTGATTTTTATTATCTCTTTACAAATAATGTAATAACAACTTAGATGCGCTCATTCATTGATTTTTTTTATTTTTATTGGTCAACTGTACCATTTTGCACATGCAACTTGTACTTTTCACATAAACCTAGACATATCAGTGCCGTAGTTGTAATTTTTCTTAACTTTGTTTTTTGTTTTTTTTTGTTTTTTTTTTTGTTTTCTTCAGTTCTGCAATTTCTCTTTTTCCTCTCATGTCATTCTTAATGTGACATCCGTTCCGTTCTTTTTACTAGAACTGAACCTTTACTCTTTGGAAATTAACTGTTTGAATATTACAATGCTAAATGAATGCGAGAAAACAACTGATTTGTGGACAGGCGGATCATATGGTGTACATAGAAGTTAATGGAATAAATCTGTAGTGTGTTTGGAGAAAAAAAAAAAAAAAAAGCGCTACACGGGCAACAGGAGCTCTGCTATGGCTGCGCCGCAAGCCAGCCTGGGGGCCGCTTCCCTGTGCCACATCCTGTTTACAACTATTCCCAATTAGTGGTGTTGTTACATATCTCCCCCTTTTTTTGTATTTATAACAAATTAGATAGGAAAAACTCTCAGATGCATCACATTCTAAAAAAAAGAAAAAAGAAAAAAAGGCAGCAGTAAGGACCTCGGGGGGGGGGGGGGTTCAAACCTCTCGTCTGTTTGCTGCGTGTGAGGGCCGCCGATCAGAGACTGGGCGACCTCGGGGACGCCCTCACCACGCTGAATGTCTGACTCCGCAACTACTTTCTACGAGCTCTGCTTCCAATAGGTGTTGTGGTTCAAAAACAAAAGGCTTCCTATCCAGTCATTGTATGTGCATGCACTATGGTTCTTCCACTAATCCTGTAACCATCAATAAAGTTTTGTTTTCTCAAGATGCCCTCGCCCGTTTCCTTCTTTTTCAAAAGCTTTTTCTGAGCGACAGGGATTAGCGGAACGGTCCGCTTCGTGGTTGTGTGTCCTGGTCTGGGTGCGATTCTGCGTTTGTTCTTATTGTGAAAAAAAAAAAAAGAGCCAACAATGTCTTAAGTCCGTCTCTTCATACTTAACTTGACATTCCCCGCTCTCAGCTCCAAGCCCATTGGTTCCTACTGAAGACGTAAATCTTTTTTCAGTAACTTCCTAAAACAGTTGGTCTCGGTAGTTTTTAGCAAATGTGTATGTGGGATTGTGTTCATGGTAATGAAGGAGCGTGTCAATAGTTTTCGGACGTCACTGGAGCTCTACGCTGCAGAGGAGGAAGGCGCGTCAGGATGTGATACACGTGAAAAATGTAGAATATCAGTGTCCTTTCATTTTACTGCTGAATTAAAGACCAAACTGGTTCGTCTAATATCAGCCTTTAGTGCCCTTTTGAGGAAACAGTACGACCTGCGCATTAGGAGTGTGGGGGGGTCCAAGTGGTGGATGGTTAAAGCTCCGGCAGGCAATATTATTGAGCTATAATTTCAGTTGAAAGAACAAATTTTGACACTAACAATATCTTATTGAAGGGCTCCTTTAAAAAAATAAAAATAAAAATGGGTGTCCAATCAGGGTAATCGGGGGGTTCTTGTGTCTTGGTTCCCCTCTTCCAACCAATCCAGAAGGTGCTACCCTTCTGTAGAAGCCCTGTGTTTGTACAGAGTCGACGTGATCGGCCGGTTACGTGCTGGCTGACCCCGATTGGTTGTTTGATTCAGACCAAATGCATACTAAAAGACTTTTTTGGGGGTGTGTATTTGTTATGAACCCAGGGCAAGTTCATGCTCTATAGAAGCCGTAGAAATCTGCACGGACTCAGCTGTGAATGAGTTAAAGCATTAAAATGCCTGAGGCTGTAATTGCAATTCGCCCATTTGTGTTTTTGAGTTTGCATGTCCGTTTTAGCGGCGCTTTACACTCCACGTTGCACCGTGGGAATCATTTTGTTTCTCCTCTTTGTAGCTCAGAGTTCAGCTATTGGTTGAGCAAACGCTTTCCCCAACCCACCGAACACCACCGGACCAAAAAAAAAACACGAAAAGGAAAAAAAAAAAAATGAAGGAGGCACGGCAGTCATTATTCATCATTTCACCTCGTTGGAAGTGAAGTACTTCGGGATCGAGTGAAATATGACGCGTCAGCCCCGGCTTTCTAATTGAAGCAAAGAGAGGAATCGCTCTCAAGCGCAATTTGTTTAGTGCAATTAGAAAAATGTAGCCAGGAGGGGTTGGGCAGAAAGATAAGCAATATAAATGTTTAAATTTGATGAAGGGCTCGCATTACAGACGGTAATTATGTCTCGCGAGCGTCGAAAAAAAGGGGCGATCAATAATTAATGCAGAGCGGCTCACATGTGACGGAGACATAATTCAGACTGCTTATTGCATCTGCCGGGTGAAAGCGTTGGGGGGGGGGGGGCACTTTTTCTTTAAAATTTCTCCTCCCTGATAAGAGACGGCAGACACCGAGCTTCTCTGGGAGTCAGCTTTATTGTGGTTTCTCACACACGGCATGTAACATCAACTGTATAATGAGTGTGTGTGTGTGTGTGTGTGTGTGTGTGTGTGTGTGTGTGTGTGTGTGTGTGTGCAAAAAGCCTTGCATGTAACCATAAACGTGATGTGTGCATTCCCAGTGGTCTTTCGGGGGGTCAAGTCAACATTATTCACTCATCCATTTTTATTTTGCGCCATGATATGGTTTTATTATGACACCATTAATTGCTATTATTATCTTGATAAACACTGGCACGAATATCTTAATAAAAACCTTTATTTCATGGTTCCTGGGACGTTTGAATGACCCCCCCAGATGGTCCCAATGGAGAGGATAGGGGAGAATAGAGATTTTCATTGGACAGTTAGCCAGAAACTACTTTTACTTTACAGCAAAAGCACTATTGATTCATAACAACTGAATGAATAAACGCAACGATGAATATCAGTGATGGACAACTGATGGATGACTGGGGACCACCGTGTGCCGGGTGAACCTGCGGAAACACAGGAGACCGCCAAGTGGGTGAAAACTTTAACGTTAACCAATGAAATAACTTAGACATAGACACATACAGTGCTTAACAAATGTATTAGACCCCCACCCAGTGTAAGGTGTTTGCCCCCGCTGCCCTAAATGAACAGTATTGCTGATGACCAAAATATCTGATGTCTCTGTAATGGTTAATCCACCAGTATGTGCAAGCCAAGCTCTTTAATCAAAGTGATCTCTTTAATGCTAAAATATAATTATTGTTGTTATCCATGAATTCTCAAAGTTACTGTTTTACAAAAAAAACAGAAAAAAAATGGTAAAGCACATTATTATTTTTTGATTGAGATGCCAAATGACAGTTATTTACTTGCATTCCTGAACAGAAACATTTGTTTTAGTGGTTGCAAAGAATGCAAGCTGTTATCAGGGCCAAAGGAGGTCGTACAGAATATTAAGATTTTTGGTTAATATATGTGAATAAGGACTATTTAGTTGTTCTAGTTTGTTATTTGCCTAATAAAGAACAATACAATTTTTAGTTCGAAACAAGTTTTTGACAGATTTCTAAAACATTTGTGTTTTCTCATTTTTATGACAGGTGGTCTAATACATTTGTTAAGCACTGTACACACACACACACACACACACACACACATATATATATATATAGATCCATAGCAAATGAATAAGTAAAATATAATTAAATCATGTCTCTGTCAAAAAGGAATTATCATTTAAACTTGTCCTACAAACTATGACCAATTTACTGTTCATTATGTGTGAACAAAAAACAAAAAACCCCTGTTGGTTCAGCATCCAAATCAGCACGTTGAATCATATTCGTTTCCTACGTTGTCAATTAGTGTACTTGCAGCTTTGCATGACAAAATCAGTTCCCTTTGCCCTCTGTCCCCTTAGCCAGTCTTTGGCGAAGCCCAGCCGTCATCCCGACCTGCGGGACGGGGCCAGTGCTGGGTTCTGTACCATGCAGGGTCGCATGTGAATAAACTGGCTTTGGCTCGTCACCAGTCGGCGCTCACGCGTCCCGCCGGTCTTCCTCCTGCAGGCCCATGGGGTCCAGGTGAGCAGGGAGGGTTAGGAGAAGTCCGCTCGGTTCTCGGTGAAAGGGGGTCACATTGCTACAGCTGCCGGTCTGTTCAACCATTTTCAACACGTTCAAATCGGTTTTCAGTGGGCAACTTCACATTATTAACCGAATGACGTCTATAAATCAGTCCAAATCGTCTGCTTTCTCCACCAACCATCGTGATGAAAACAGGTCAGAAGTCAGCAGTTCATTCATCATGGGACAGTTTTGTTTTTTTGTTGTTGTTTTTTTATAGCAGATTTGTCACACTGTAACACAGCTCACCTGGCATGAAATTTGGGGATTTGGGGCGAGAATGGGGCCGGAATGAATCTTCTTCCAGACAGCGCACATATTATTATTTTACGACAAACCGTCATTTAGGAAAATGCTATACAATCGTTCACTGCCTTTGGTCCATCTTCATGACACGAGGCTGTAGTGTAATCTTGACCCACTCCGCTACATCAGTTCAATTCAGATTCAATGCAATTCAATTGGGCTTTCATGGCGTGGCAATTGACATGTGTTGTCAAAGCGCAATTACGATGATAAAAGACAATGTTAAGGAATGAAATGCACAAAAATGATGTGAATACCAATACTAGTTGATAGAATAAAATAAATAATGAAATAGACAAATGAAATGAAATTATATATACAGTGCTTAACAAATGTATTGGACCACCTGTCATAAAAATGAGAAAACACAAATATTTTAGAAATCTGTCAAAAACTTGTTTCAAACTAAAAATTGTATTGTTATTTATTATGCAAATAACAAACTGGAACAACTAAATAGTCCTTATTCACATATATTAACTAAAAATCTTAATATTCTGTATGACCTCCTTTGGCCCTGATAACAGCTTGCATTCTTTGCAACCACAAAACAAATGTTTCTGTTCAGGAATGCAAGTAAATAACTGTAATTTGGCATCTCAATCAAAAAATAATAATGTGCTTTACTATTTTTTTCTGTTTTTTTTGTAAAACAGTAAATTTGAGAATTCGTGGATAACAACAATAATTATATTTTAGCATTAAAGAGATCATTTTGATTAAAGAGCTTGGCTTGCACATACTGGTGGATTAACCATTACAGAAACATCAAATATTTTGGTCATCAGCAATACTGTTCATTTAGGGCAGCGGGGGCAAACGCCTTACACTGGGTGGTGGTCTAATACATTTGTTAAGCACTGTATATATATATGTATATATGGGTGCTCAGATACAGCCTCGCGGTTGGCGCCGTTTGTACAAACAGGCTGTGATATTCAGTGTTATAGCTCCATCCAGTGGTCAAACAGGTTCATTACAAACAACTGACCCTTTAACTACAACATTTCACTATTATGTGACGCCCTGATGTTGGGTTAAATCCTCAAAAAACTAAACAAAATCCAAGCTTTTTCTGTTTTCAGTAAACTCGTGTCTGGCCCGGTTTAGAGGCCAATGTGAGGTCAGTTTAGATCTAGACTATCATACACAGTAGAGGCCTGACAGAACAAAGTATTCTCAAGTATTAAATATGACTGAATTGTTCAGTGTTATGTCGATTAGTACAATTACTTCTAAAAGCCTGAAATGTGGGTTCTGTGTATAAAAAAATGTTATAACTCCTGCGTGGCTCACCCAGTATTGCTGTCGATACCCTTTAGAGCCATAGCTGAGCTTTAAAATCCGTCGTTGTGGTGCACGAAACCACTGTCACTGTCCAAGTACTCATTTATATCATAATGACAAGTTGAATCACCCAAACAGCCCTGATCAAAAGTATACATACCCTTGGAGTTTTGGCCTGGTAATATGCACACAAGTTGACACAAACAGGTTTAAATGGCTAGTATGGGTCCACACCTGTCACCTGTTTGCATGTAATTAGTGTCTGTGTATAAAAAGTCAGTGAGTCTCTGGGCTCCTGCACATTTCCTCTAGTGCTGCACTGACTTTGACAGTTCTTTTGCTTTCCCCGTGGCTCAGAATCCAGCAAAGGACCTGCGAGAGACGGTGGCTGAACTTCATAAAACAGGAAAAGGTATCCAAACATTTGAGAATGCCAAATGGATGGAAAATAAGGGGTTCTGTTGATACCAAGCCACGGTCAGGTAGACCACCACAACTGCCAGGAAAACTGTTCGGGATGCAAAGAAAAACCCACGAATAACTTCAGCTGACGCACAGACTTCATCTACAGAAAAGTGGTGTGGCTGTTTCAAGATGCACAATAAGGAGATACTTCGAGTTGCCAGAAGAAAGCCATTACTGCGCCAGTGCCACAAAACAGCCCGCTTACAATGTGCTAAACAGCACCTGGACAAGCCTCAAAGCTTCTGGAACAAAATCATTTGTGAGTGATGAGACTAAGATTGAACTTTATGGTCACAACCATAAACGGGAGGGGTGTCAAAAGTACACCATCCCTACTGCGAAGCATGGAGGTGGATCATGGATGGCAAGATGAATGCAACGTGTTATCAGAAAATACTGGAGGACAGTTTGCACTTATCAGCCCAGAAGCTGCGCATGGGACGCACTTGGACTTTCCAACATGACAATGATCCAAAACACAAGGCCAAGTCGACCAGCAAGAAGAAAGTGAAGGTTCTGGAGTGGCCATCACAGTCTCCTGACCTCAATATCGTTGAGCCCACTTTGGGGAGATCTCAAAACGTGCAGTTCATGCAAGACAGCCCAAGAATTTACAGGACCTGGAAGCTTTTTGCCAAGAAGAATGGGCAGCTTTACCATCTGAGAAAATAAAGGGCCTCGTCCGCAACTATCATGAAAGATTACAAGCTGTCGTTGATGCTAAAGGGGGCAATACACAGTATTAAGAACTAAAGGGTATGCAAACTTTTGAACAGGGGCCATCTCAGTATTTTCTCTATTGTTATGCTTTATTTAATGATTGTGCTTTCTCTCTCTCTCTCTCTCTCTCTCTCTCTCTATATATATATATATATATATATATATATATATATATATATATATTTATTCTCTCTAAAGATGAAGGTAGAAATTCTCAAATTTTCAAATTGATCCGGATGTGACATAATCAGGTTTGGCCCCCTACCAGGGATCACCGTGAAACCACAAAAACCCAAGTGTTCAGAATTCACAACATACTGAAGCATGTGTTATTTGAGTCTAAAACGGTTTGTTTCAGACGGGGGGGGGTTACTCTAGTGGAGTCCCAGAATAAAAACAGAGCTGAAATTAGCACAATATGGAACCTTTAAGTTATGTGTATAATTAGTTAGCTTATATGTTGTATATATTCATGTCATTGTTATCCTATGGGCTACACCATAATCAATGAATAGTAATTGTGGGGGAAGAAAAGAAAACATTTGCAATGGTTGTTATATGTAACACAAATAGATGCACAAAAATGACCGTGAGTGAAACAGCTTGAGCAGCCACCGTCTGGAACAAAGGTTGGGCATCCATCCCCTCAAAGGTGTCTCCCCCTCCTCGTCGGACATCATATCAGTCGTGCCTCTCCGGAAGTCAACGTCTTCTGCGGCGGCTAGCTCACTCCGCTTCACTTCCAGCAGCTGTAAGCGCAATCGGCACTGCCCAGTGCATAGTGTCACCTTCTAATCACTCCGGGCCTCGTCACCGAACACATTCTTACTGGGATCTTACTTTTTTTTCCCTCTTCATCTCTTCTGCGCCGGGGCTGCGGTTCACTTTGGTTTCCAAAGCAGCCCCCCCTCTCCTCCACTGGACAGTAGTTTTGGAGTTTACTGTGGTCAGTTGTTGATTCACGCCGGCATCAGAGTCATCCGACATCCGAGGCAGCCCTCCCGAGGCGGTCAGCGGTCTCTTGTCTGTGTGTCGGCTGCGAGACTGGCTGAAAGGAGTTCATGAGGCAGTCCATTGTGCGGAGGTGTCTCTGGGGAGACAGAATTCGTGCTACTCACAAGCAGCAAAGAAGATGTCTGCGTTTTTACATGTTCTTGCCTCGCGGGGTCCTCCGTGTGACCATGACCTCGCATGTGCTTGGATGAGCCCTGAGAACTCGCCATTTCAGAAATGGACTTTTGCAAAGTCTGCTAGTCTGCAGCTTGAGATAGCAGGAAGAGGGCAAATTTTTTACGAATGTCATTTACATCTGGCTGGGAGACGTGGTCTGGCTGACCCTAGCCTTGCACAGCCAGACCTATTCCCTCACACTTCAGAGAAAGGTCTGGCTCAACCCATGGACATATAATGGGGTAATAACGCTCTGACTTGTTTGCATTTCTCTAAACCAATCACAGTTGTCGTGGGTGGCGCTGAGCCCAGGTGCCCTTGCACAACGGTAACACGCAAGATAGCGGGCGGGGAGGAGAACCGAAATGGTCAGAAGAGAATGGCAGACTTACCCCAACAGTCTACATCTGGTGTCGGACTAGTCCGACCCAATAGCATTCCTATATAGAGTTGTTACAGGGGTGACGTGCTTTTGAAGGCAAACCGGGACGTTAGCATCACCCTGGTTTTGTTCAGCGAGATAATCTTCACTGATGAACGCCACTTTTATGGTTTTTGAAGCGTAAATGGAATCGCCAGAAGTAAAAAGCTAACGTTAGGCTATAAAGGAACGACACCACGGTCGCATTACTTCAACATCACCACCGCTGAGCTTCACCTTTAAAGAGAATATAGATAGATATATAGACAGATAGATACAGAGTATAAACACAACGACAAAAACCCATTCACAAAACCAGAAAAAAAGAGAATGGCACACAACGCAGAATCCAGTTTTACACTTGCTTGAGACCTCGAGAAATTCTCTGCTTCCTGCGAAACAAGACTGAAAGCAGGCACAAAGGTAAGTCTCTTTGGCATCCACCCCTCCCTCTTGTCTCCCGTTCACTACTTCACATATGTCCCCCGCCCACCATCACATCCTTTCTTTTTCACTTTGACAGATGAGGAAAGTCAAGTCAGTCCCCCCCACCCCCGCCCAGTGGAAGATACAGTGTCATACACGTCACAGGCATGATGTCTCTGTAGGTGATTCGATATCAAATTTAATCATCATACTTTATAGTTTACAGTGCTATATATTATACAGACGTTTCATTGCCATATAAAACCAATATTCTTTATTAGTTGCAAGTAGTGCGGGGCGATGACATTGGGATGTTGCAAAGGAGGTTGTCGTTCTTGGTTCACTTCATGTCGCTAATTGCTCTTGAAAAATAGTTTTTATTTTTTACCAGCCAAAAAAAAAAATTAAAAAATGTGTTTCCTTCTTCGTGAACAGAACCAGCAGGGAGCACTATTGGTCACATTTCCTCCCCCCCCCTAAAACATTTGTCTGCACTGTCTGTCCTGTACATCCCATGAATCTTAGTAATCTTACCACTTGCATGCTCATGTGACATTTCCCTGTTTTTGCTTTTCAAACGCTGTCAGTCTAAAATTAGGGTGGCTCAATTGCACACAGTACACCCACTTCTTCGGTTGACTATGAAGGATGCTTGCTTCTCAGGTGCCAATAATCTCCAATTCCTTGTCATTAAAGTAGAAATAGCAGGGTTACATATTCATAAGAGCTGTTCATACCGGCATTTCCCATTCCTGGACTAGCCTAAACCCCTGACTGCAGGAGGCCCAGGGCCTTTTGACATCGCAGGAACTAAATTAAATCGAATGTAACACGTGGCACATTTAGTTCTGCTTGTGCGCCCGTTTTTGGGGGGACGAGTTCCTGGAACTAAATTTGGGCTCTGCTCAGGACACTACAAGGGACGACTACAACAAACACAGTGACCGTAAACAGGGCAAACAGGGACTTGGAAGAACAGAGGAGAACGCTTTGCTGGACAAACCAAAAGCGTCCAGGCCCACGTTACTGAATCAGAGGAGTCCATTCAGCTGTCCGGCAAACATTGGGATACAACAAACAGCCAAAGAGTGCAGGTGCAGTATAGAAGTGCAATGGAGCAAAACAAAAAAAGTGGTCCTTCTGTTGCCCTTTTTCGGTAACGTACATCTGAAGTATTCCGGCCTGTAAAATACGGTGAAGACGTGAGGAAGAACCTGGAACAATAACCAAGGTCGGGGGCTCGTAAGTCTCAGGTTAAGCTTGCACTCCTGAAAAATTGCTGCCCAGGTTTAGTTAGCTCCTGGCCAGGCCCAACACTAATCCGCTAATCCGGCCATCGGTTCGATTAAAAGTACTTTCCGAGATCTGGAAACATGGCAACATCAGATAAAAAAAAAACAAGTCCAATGTGGCGACTAGCATAAGCAAAGAGACGATGAAAACACTGAAAACAAACCCGCAGTTCAGCCTGTCTCGTCACCTTACTGCTCGTGCCCCATCGAGCCTGCTGCGTTTTTAGCGGCGCTGCCACGTTCACCAGATCTCAAAAATAACTTCCGGTCACATTATCATAAACAAAAGTGCCGAAGTCCTGAGCTAAGAAAATAAAAACCCAATTTGTAAATTATATTCCTTTACTGCAGGGATGGGTAGGATACTACGGAAGATTGAAGACGGCAAATGAATAAATAATTTTAAAAAATCAAACAAAGAAAGAAAGTAAAATACAATTTGCATTGTTGCATATATTTTCCTTTTTAATGTATGCATTTACTGCGTCACAATTACATGAAAATATTTCGTTAAAAGGGCAATTATTTCGCTTTTTGGTTCTCTAGTTTCAATTTTGTGACGTGAATTTTTCAAACCTTTCAGCGCTGAATCATGACAAAGTCAATGCAAAACGTAAAAAAGGAAACACACATCACGATGTGCATTGTATCTCACTTAAATTTAGGCATTTTAAATCGCAACGTGGTGGTGGGCGGTCCTCCATGCAAGCTGAATGAATGTACAGTATACCAAGACTGTTGAAAATAACATTTAATGACGTTCAGATTCAAGAACAGTGTAGCTGCGGCAGATTGCCTCGGCAAGTCGTTGTGGTTGTGCTTTCTTAACGCTGCAGCAGGCGAAGGCCGCTGTTGTTGGTGTTGCAACGGGAAAAATGGCGGCCTCGCGCTGTACAAGCACAGAGACCTTTTTGCCCCCCCCCCCCCCCAAAACTGTCCATGACGTCCACATTCTCATCCGCAGCTGCACTTGAATGCATACCACGTGGACCGTGCTGTGATGTGACGGTTAGGGCTGAATCTTTAACACATGCCGTAATAGAGCTTGCAGACCCCCACCCCCTCTATTGACAGTGACACAGAGTTAATGACAGATTTCTATAATCGGCAAGCGCCCCTAGAACAAAAGTCACCTGTCGTCATGTCTAAGGTGTACTCCAATGGCTTGTATGAGCTGATCAGAGAGCTGCGGTCCACTTCTACTGGAGATGTGTGGGTCTAATTGGGTACGACTGGAAAAAACGGTGGGATTTGCAGATTCCAAAGGTATTTATGGTCCATTTCCTCTAGACGTCTCAACATCAGAACATCCGCTCGGTGAAGGTGGGATTTGTAGTCCAGTTCCGCATTTAGGTTTTTTTCCGTAAAATCCAAAATGGCTTGTAAAAACCCAGATGTCTTTTTTTCTTTTTCTTTTTTTTGTTATTGTGTTTTTTTTCTCAGTACGTAAAGGTGAAGAGTAATTTCAATTAGTACACGATATACTACCATGCAACGACCACACATGGACACCCTGGGACATGTGCACTGTTCAAATACACAGAGCAGACATCTAAAAAAAAACAAAAAAAACAAACAAACAAAATAACAACAACTAAAGGCTGGGATGTGCCGCGAGCGGTAGTGATGCCAATGAGGGAGAAACTGTATTCCTGTTGAATGCTGCGATCTCAGAGTTGTTAGTAGTTTTCACGGGTGTGTTTTTGCGATGTTAGTAAAAAAAAAAATTAAAATTTAAATTAAAATTGGCTCAACTGGGGGTTATCGTTAACTATAATGTAATGGGACGTCTTACTGCCTAATAATGAGATATCCACATGTGTGGGGGGGGGGGGGGAAATTAAAAAAAATCTCTGTATATCACAACTAATATTACGACAGACATTGCATCACGTGTGACCTTGTAACACATTTCAGCAAATTCACAATTCTCTCTTGACTTGTAAAATCCCTTCAGAGGTGAAATGCTCCAACCTTTTGTTCAGGATTGATCAACTGCGCCCGCCCCCCCCCCCCCCAAACTGTCCCATGTAAGGCAATTCTCGCCTAATTTGATTGCTTCAAAAAGTTACCCGAGTAACAATGTCTCAAAACGTCAGATACCACTCCCCCCCACCTCCCCCCTCCCCCCGACTTCCACCCCACAGTAAAACATTATAACAAAGTTACATTTTTCATTTACAGCAACAATAAACCTCTTTTTCACAAGCACCCTCTTCTGATTGTTCTTGATTGCCAAACGGGATCCATGGGAGAGGGCTGGCTCCCCTTGTGATTAAAACCTCCGAATCTCCTTCTTCCCCCTCCGTCTATTGCCTCCAAGTCTTTCTCTTCCTGCGGTTTGGTCATTCGCTCATTTTTTTTTTTTTTTTTCTTTCAGCATTTCCGTTTTATTCTCCTGCAACGAAAAAAAAACAACAACATAATATTCTCATGGAGGGCTAAAATGAAGTGAACAAAAGGAGAAAAACATGCTATTTACAAATGAAACCGGCTTAATGCAGCGGGCGCACAACATCTACACTTTTGGCACATTTTTGGTCCAAATCAAGATGTCATTTATTTCGCAAAAAATACATTGAATGAAATTCTTCCGGTGGAAGTAACAGTGCTCAAAGGTTGGCACACTGTCAATAAGAAAAAAAACAAAAAAACAACTCCTACAATTTATTGTAAGTATATTACTGTAATTATTGTAAGTTTGATACACGCGGGTGGTCGAGGTCCATGTATTAATGGTGAGAGCAACTGTCGGGGGCAGTGGCTAAATCCTGGACGACTGCAGACTTGCACTTTGTTTGTGTGATGCGCACATGAAGGAACAGTGTAGATCCTGAGACTCCAGATGAACAAGCGTCCGGGGATTTGGAAATCATAATACTTCCAAAGGAAAGATCTAAATGACATGGGGGGGGGGGGGGGGGGGTTCTTCCAGCTTCCAGCTTATGTTCTACACATGCGTAGAGACGTAGACCTAATTACAGTGTGTTAGTCTTTTTTGTATTGCCTTATGCAATAATATACAGAATTATTATTATTATTATTATTATTAGTATTTGACTATCCTGATTGCTCAAATTATAAAAAAAAAGTGCAACATTTGACACCGAACTTTCACTAAAAACAATGTTGTGTGTGTGTGTGTGTGTGTGTGTGTGTGTGTGTGTTTTTACCTGTTAGAGTGGTTCAGGGTAAACCTGTCTTGGGTCGTAGGCCATGTCGGGGATGTAGGGCTCGTGGAGGTCGGGGTCTAGGGGCAGGGTGTCCAGAGGCAGATCGGCGTAGCCGTAGGGAGGGTAAGAGCCATCTAACTCTGGGACACGGACGCAGAGGGGACAGAGGCCGAGATAACATTAACATTAATATATGAAAGACATTCACAACATAATTTCTCTTTTTTTAAGTAAAAACCAGAAGAAGTGCTGTCCGCGAACAACGTTTCGATTACCGTCTGCTTCGTCGAGTGAACAAAGAGACGAGCCAAGGTCAAAGGTCAAAACAACGCTACAAGCTCAGGCGCAAGAATGAACGTGTGGAGGTCAAAGGGGGGGGGGGCGGGGGTTATAGAAGGTGTAACTGAGTGACGTCAGGATGCTGAATTAATTCGTTCATTTGGCTCTTGCAGCTATGGAATCAGCACCTTCAGTTGACCTCCATCACTGACTGACTGACTGTGTGTGTGTGTGTGTGTGTGTGTGTGTGTGTGTGTGTGTGTGTACTACTGCAGCGAATTAAGCGTCCGGAGGAAAAAAAAGGAAACATGGAGATCCCGGCGCTAAATAGGACCAATGCCCTCCTCCAGTCACTCAAACGCAATAAAACACACACACACACACGCACACACACACACACACACACACACACACACAGGGATACACTGAAGAGACTGAAACAGTAATTAAAGATGGTGAGATGGAGGGATTTGTGCGTAAGTATGTCCGCAGAGGAAAAAGGGGGGATAGCTGTCTCCTCTTTCTGTCACCACTCCTTCTTTTTCTCCCTGCGTTCAGACTCACCCCCCTTCCTCCCCCTCCTCCTCCTCTTCCTCCTCCTCCATACTCACATCCTTTTTCTCAGTTCTCTCCTCCGCTCCTTTATTGTCGTCTTCCTCTCCTCTTGTCTTCTCTCCTCGCCTCTCTTTTTTTTTTTTAATATGGTCAGTTGTTGTCTCAACGTTAGAAAAACGTTGCGTCTCTCAATGGGAAATTTGCACAACCGCGGACGCTCGCTGCTCTGGGAGGACGGAAAGCAGCTGAGTTCTGACAGATTTTACTGTCCGCTGGACCTGAGCTGCCTGAGAGCTTCTGCAACCACTTCCAGATGCTGGCTGACTGCCCAAACTGTTGGACTGATGGACAATGCTGGCTCCGGCCTGCCTTGGACCAGCCCCCCTAGTTATGCTGCTATAGGCCTTAGACTGCTGGGGAGACTTCCCATGATGCACCGAGCTCTCCTCCTCTCCCTCTCCATCTTCACACATTCATGTCCGAGTTCTCGCAGGTTTGTGTGGATCGTGGTCCTGGTACGCCTGACTCTCGCCGCTACAGTTATTATCATTGGTCATATTTCTGTTATTATTTAAGTTGCTTAACTCTGGAATTGAATTGAACGTCCACTCTCTTACCCACTTAGGAATTTTTGGAAACTTCTTTAAAGGAGGTCCGCCATTCCCATCACCTGACCATCCCCGCCCACCTGCTCACTTGTCCCTCACTTTCCCTCTTCACTCTCGCAGTATATATATATATATATATATATATATATATATATATACATATATATATATACCGGCCCGTTTCCACTTTGCTTTGCTAGATTGCTTGGTTTGGTTAGCTTTCCGGCCTTTGTTCAGCCCGCCTGATTCTGCCTGCCTCATTGGATACGTTTGTCCGTCCTGACTGCCGAGAATGTTTATCTTAACCTAGGGTGACCATATTTTCAAACCCCCCAAACCCCCAGACCCTTGAGTGTGCCACACGTTCATGCATGCGCTTATGCACGCACCATAGCCATTTTTTACCAACCATCACAGCCCATGACGGTTGCCTATGTAGCCTGGCAACAGCCTTGACAACGACACATTGACTGACACAAACACACACACACAAATCAGTGTTGAATTCAGACGTGTGGAGCTTTGTTTATGTTTTGAGGTGATAATGAGTCGGACAGAAACATGACAAACGTCTACGTGAGCGCTGGAAACAAGTATAATGTTGCGATTATCATTTTCATTGCAGTGAAAACCGACACCTTGGTGGTGAACGTCGAAAAATCGGGACATTTGAATGTTTTGCAGATGTCTGTCGGGTGGGTTAGGTGCATTGAAACAGTGTTTTCGGGAGTGTTCCTCCGTATATATGAAAGTACTCACCATCAGCGAGGTACGTAGGCTCCAAAGGAACTGCGGTGTGGGCCTTGAGAGAGAGACAGACAGAGACAGCGATGAACAAAACAATCAATGGCGGTGTGCGCGGCTATGGCAACATTGTTTCCGTCTAAAGCAGACAGGTCAATAGTATTTATCACAGGGGAGTCGGTGAAAGTGGGGAGGCACGCACACACACACACACACACGCAGGCAAACCAATTCCACTGACCAAAGAACACTTCTCAAACAGAGCAACACCAGTCCACTCAACGGCTGTAATTGCGCACATGGGAAAACACGAGCTGAATCACGGCTAAACAAGTATCGTTTCTTCTTTAGACATGAAGGAAAGAACTATAAAGAAACTCAGCAGCTAAGAGAGAGAGAGAGAGAGAGAGAGAGAATTGTGGGTTGATGAATTATTTGAATTGCTATGCGTATGGTAGCTCGGGCTTTGGTGACAATGCAGCATCATGCCAGTAAATCTTTAGATTTTTGGATTTAGATTGAGATTTTTGGAGGGACAGCAGGTGGGAGGCCTGCCGTGTTAAGCTAAGGTATTAGCATTCATATCTCTGTACAGTCTGAAGGAACGCTTGCAGTTAGCACTGGAAAGTATGCAAAACAGATGGGTAAGGGTGGGTAAGTCGAAGAGTGTGTGTGTGTGTGTGTGTGTGAAGAGAGTGAACTGTTGCAATGATATATTACTTTTAGTAGTATAGAAGTAATACAACACCTAAATAGCTATATATTGTTGGGTGTCATTTGCATAAAAATGAAAACCAATACTGCGCTTATGGATGATGACCCCCAATGGTACCACATAAAGACTGAATAGTAGTGGGCCCAGAACAGAACCTTGTGGTACACATGGGGTTGGCAAACCGGACGTTAGCATCGCCCCTGGTTCCCCTGACAAAAAGCCAATGGGATTTTGGATTATTGCAGACAATGAGCTCTGTGGATAAATAGTTTATGATACTCACACGTTTTGTTCAGCGAGATAATTCATTCATGATTCACTACGACAACCTCTGTAGTCTCATTTAGCCGCTTGTTAGCAACCGCCTTTTTTCAGACACCTAAAAGCTTCAAAATTCACGATTGGGGGGGTATCTACTGACGTATTTTATGTCGTAGAACAAAACGTGTAAATCTCTTAAGCTTGCGTTAACCACAGACCTTCTTTCAAGACCTTAGTTTTCTAACCAAAAACCCAACTGACTTTCAAGATGAGGGAACAGGAAGTGTAAAAATGCTAGCTAATTTCCTCGGGGGGTGTCTGTACGTTGTGATGAGAAGCATTTGAAATGAGACAACTGAAGTCGTGGTCTGATGAGTGGGACTGAAACCAGTTTAGGACCGGGCCTGAGACCCCTACCCCATGATTCCAATCTACCAATGAGAATGCCGTGATCGGCAGTTACCGGACGATGTGCCGAGGTCCAGAAAAAAAACCAAAAGAACAGAAAGTTGTTTTCTATTATCCATTTTTATTTCTTAGATCATTTATAACATTCACCTGAGCAATTTCAGCGTCACGCCTCGCTCTGAAACCAGACTGGAACTTCTCGAATAAAGTGTCTTTGTTTGAGTGGTCTATCATCTGCAAATGTCAATCATCTGCTTTTCTGGGTTTCTTCTAAAGAAGCACTCCTTGTATAATTATTCAAACTTTTTCCTATGGTGTCTATCATTTCATAAGTGTCTTCTTAGGGTTGTGTTAAGGTTTAACTTTTGTGTCACGGCAACACTTCTGCATTCACATCCACACACACACACACACACACACACACAGGTTTCTTACCATTTCCCAGGCCGCGGGGTCATGTTTGAAGAGCGAGTGTGTGAGCTCCACTGACACTCTCTTCCTGTAGTCCGAACTCTTGTCCTCTGAGATTCGGAACAGCACCGCTGCAGCGTAGGTGGCTGCAGGGAAAGTAATCCAATTCAGAACCACCTACACATTCATGATCAAAATCAAAACCAAGCTTCATTCTCAACAAACCAACATGTAACTCTACAGGGCAAGGACCTTTCTTTTTTTTCTTCCTAAGAACTTGTCTTCTCAGGCAGACCATCGCATCGCAATCAATCATTTTTTTTTTAAACAAGCTGATTTCTGATTTGAAGTCTAAAACTGACCGTTCGGCTCATGAAGCTCGCTAGCGACGGTGCACACCGCGGCGGGAAGCACTAAAGGATTCCTCATAGACTTGATTCAGGAAACGTTTGGCTTTTTGGCTGGTGATTTACACGGGCTAGCTTGCGTAAGAGTGGGGGTAAACTGGCTGCAAATGCTACAGGGATGTGCCACCACATCGATAAATAAGGCCGGTGTTATACGACATTTTTTTCCTTATTGTCAACAAATCCCATGAAAAGGCCAAAAGCGAGAATGTGTTATTCCGTCTCTCTAGACTTTCTGACTTTCCTACCGTGGCACTCAGCCCGAAGCCCCATTCTTCTTCTACTGAAGACCTAGAAAATAAGCCATGAATATAAAAAAAAAGGCTCAGTAATTTCCGAAAATTAGCTTTTGGCAAACTTCATTCAAACAGGAGGAAACGGTGCATTTAGCAGATGAATCCACATTGGCTAGACAGCAAGTCTGAACAAACTACTCAAGATTGAATCCGCGTTTTTTTTCTTTTTGTGTGCGAATTTTCCAGTAAATCAGGAAATTGAAAATGCTAAATCAATGCATGTTTCCGTGAACTGCCATTTTGTGACTATTAGGAGTTAGCGCATCAAGATAAACCGCAGGGTGGCGCTAATTCTCTAGCTGGGTGTCATGAAAGCATTGCAGAGGAAGAGGACACAACGAGAGGATGTGACCCAAAGAGCTCCGGTCAAAAACTCAAACCATACAGGACCATGTATTAATGTGAGGAAGGCTATTGACTCCTCATCGCCCGTTCTGCACGCTACTTTCAGTCTCTCCTGTGGAGTGAATGATTTGCTTGTTTCCGCAGAAGTCTGAATGCCAGATAAGGGGGGGGGGGAGACGTACCGATTCCCTCGTTGTTGGAGTGCAGCAGCTCCATGAGGGGCGCCGATGCTCCCTCTGCATCGATGAGCTCTGCGGACTGTTTGTCCAGGGCCAGCTCGCACAGGACGCCCGCCGATACTCGCTTCACGTTCTCCACGTACGAATACAGCAGCTGGACACACACACACACACACACACACACACACACACACACACAAACACAATGATTGATTTTTCTGTCACCAAACTGTGCTGCCAACAGTCCTGGTCTTCCAACAACGCAGACACCTCTTCATTTTCCAGACCCGTAAGGCTGATGTGTTGACAGATTAGCCCACCGGGGAGGCCTACGCTTCAGACAAACTTGATTGTTTGTATGTGTTCAAAATTCCACACGGAACGGTTGTGGGGGGCGTAAAAGCCTGCTGTGATTAGCCTCCTGGCTGCATCCCACTGCCCCCCTGATCTCTCTTCTGTCTTTGGGAGCTCCTTCATTACCTTCGGTAAGATTCGGGTACGGGCGGATAATGGACCAGTATGAATTCAATTCAGTTCAGTTCAATTTTATTCATATAGCGCCAAATCACATCTTTGTAATGTTATTACAGAGACCCAACAGTTCCGCCACCATGAGCAAGACCTTTGGAGACAGTGGCGAGGAAAAACTTCCTTTTTAAGAGGCAGAACCAGGACTCTAGGTGGGTGGGGTCAACATCAAGGTGCTGCTGAATTGTCCAACCAATACCAGTCACGTCATGTTTAATCCCGCACAGTGTTACTGGTGTGATCTACAATGAGTTGCCAGGTCTGTATGCTTTCTGCAAAAAGTGGGCTGAACTTTTTCTTTTTTTTTTTGCATTGAAATGATGTAACTCTTTAACAAACTTTCCCTCGGCCAAATCAGGCTGCGAGTGTACCTGCACGAACAGCGGTATGGTCTGCATGCTGGCGATTTCTCCTCTGTTCATGGGGTCCCTGGCCAGAATGTGAAGCGCTCCTGTGCAGCCCTCCACGATTTCCTCCATACGCACACCGTCCTAATGAGACAGAAAGATATAGGGAGACGTCAAGGAAAGAAATCAACCGGCTAAGCTAACGCTGCTTTTATGAGCAGTTTGAAAAGTTTTTGTGGAGGAACTTTTCCCCCAAATGAGGCAAAACGGGTGGGTATTATATAGCAATTTGCTGCGGTTTTGGCCAGGACGCCCTGGAAGAAGAGATCTGGTATCTCAATGGGACCTTCCTGGCTAAATAAAGGTTAAATAAAAATTTAAAAAATTTAAAAAAAGAAAGAATGACAGTTACAAGAATGATTCAGTCCAGCTTGAAGATTTGGTGTTGTAGCAACTCTGTGTGTGTGTGTGTGTGTGTGTGTGTGGTCCAGACCTGGTATGTCTGCTGTGCGGAGGAGGCGTGTCTCTGTGTGTCCTGGTGAGCCTTCAGCAGCAGGTTGACCAATCGCGGAATGGCCCCTGCCTCCCTCAGCGGCGCCTGATTGGCCGGGCACAGCGCCAGGTTCCGGATCAGACCAACTGTTGCCTGAGGAGAAGACGGAGATCAAAGACCCGTCCCTTCATTAAGACCGGGCTCTATTTAGGTCAGCTTTAATGGCGACTTTACACGCTGTGCGGGGCCCCAAATGGCGTTGCCAGTTACTGTTCGGAGCTTCAGCAAACTGCATGCGCTGCACTCATGTTTACCAACCAGCGGGTGGTGCGTCATACCAAAGGAAAACCACAGGGATGAGAGGAAAAAGATCTAACAAGCCTTGGCGTGGATGGAGCGCTCCCTCACTGCCCAGGAGACAGCCGGGGCCCGGCTCCCAGCATCCGGGCGTCCGCGAGAGCTCAGCGCCGTCTCACACTAGCAGAGCGCTCGGAAAAAAGCTCTGATTTTACTTTTAAAGCGCTACCATGCATAATCTGTAACCCTGCAGACATTTCAGAGGGAATAACATCAATGAAAAGCATGTGGGTGGGGGGGGTTGGGGGGTTGGCCCAAAAATGTAAACACATTACAAATGCAGGGAAATTTCGAAATATTAGGGTGGAAATGTTTTGAAAAAGGTTTCTGATCCACAACGCTGTGTTTACCCCACATCCTGACCCCAACTAGTGCTGGCACCAACCGAAATGTGTTACGGGTCAGAGCGTCAACATGTCGCAGCTGGTCTCTAGTTTACTTCAGTTTCTGATTTCAATCACAACTTTTATCCAGTTTTAAACATCTTTAAAACTTTTAGGGCGCTTGTCCATGCTTAGATAACATTGAACACGTGTGCTCTCTGTGACCAGCCCGGGGCGTCGAACTGGGACTGACTGGGCCCATGACCCACGGGGCCGCGCGCCAACAGGCATCAAGGTGTTTTTCACCCCCAAAACAGTAAAAAAAAAAAAAAAAAAAAAAAAAGAGACAGCGTGGAGGAGAGAATGAACCGCTGAGCCCGCTGCGCTTTAATAGCAAACACCCAACAAATTTTCTAGTCCACTCGACTATAGAACATTCCAATTATGGGAGAAAGCGCTTGTTTTTCCAGGAAGAAAATGAAGACAATGAATCACTGAAACATTACATTTCAATAACACAATGGATTTTTCTTGTGCAGAGGAAGAATCTCAGATTTTTACTCCAAGTCATGCGTTGCCTTACACCGTGGGGGCACAAGTCTAACGTAACATTGTCGTCAAATACCTGCAAAATGTTTTTGTTTTTTTGTCACGTTGATTATTGAGGGTCGGGGGGGGTGCTGGCTTGTCTCTGTCTCGTGGTTCATACAGCTATCCTCATTGTCATATTAGCAACGGTTGCTATGTGAACGTGGACGGTAGAAATTGGTTTAGCCAAGAAAATAATATCAAAACAGTATTGTGAATTCGGGATCATGACGCAACGGCCCCTCACACACTTAGAAAAAAAAAAAAAAAAGAAGAAGACCTAATTCATTAACTGATGAACTGAATTTTGGTATGTTGTTGAAATTTTGCTTTTTAACCCTTTAATATAAAAAAAGAAGAACGAGCAGCCCGCCACAAATCAGGCGCCAGTCCAGTCAGTGTCATGATACATTTGAACATATAGAAGTAACACAACCCCCCCCCCCCCCCCCCCCCCCCTCTCTCTCTCACTCTCTCACTCTCTCTCTCTCTGCCTCTGACCTACTCCGGCTCTTTTAAAGCTCCCTTATAAAGTCCATATTCCCATTCTACATCATTAAACTCCAATATACCAGTCCATTAATATAATCTGCCTGAGTTGGCAGTGCTGTCCGGCTGTGAGAGACAAGAGCGCGTGTGTGTGTGTGCGTGTGTGTGTGTGAGTACAAGTGAGAGAGACAAAATGGAAAGAGCCCATTTCGCTGATGACATTTTTGAATCAAATTTTTTTATTTTTTATTCTGCATTTACTTACTGTCAACGGAACCCCACGAAAAGAACCACACCGACAATGAATGAGTATCCGAGTCTGATGTGTCTCTCCTTCTGCTCTACTGTTGACCCAAAAACTATTAAAAAAAAAACGTGCAGATGAGGCGCACCGTTGCACTAGGTGACACTCACTCTGTGGCTTATTTGGACCCGATCCCACGTACAAACTGTCCAGCTGCCAGAAACACTCGCTAGTACACCAAATGTGGATTCATCCGCTGCTGAAAATAGTCCCCCTGCTTGAGTCTCGTCAACTATACATAAATTCAACTACACATTTGTGCGGGCCGTCACTCCTCACGTGCTCCACGGCGACACACTTTTCACCCCAGTGTGTTAAGTGTGTTCCATTCAGAACAGCTATAAATAGTTTTTACCTAGTCGGACAACAAGTCGTGCAAACTAACTCATTTCAAGCATACTCCGGCCTTCATAAGAATATAGAACAACGCTCACCTTGTCCTTTCATAAAATACACTAAACTGCCCAATGCATCAGTGCCCCGTAGATGTAGCTTTCCCTGCTGGTCTGCCTTGTCATGCTGCCCGACCTTCCCAGCAGGGGGCAGCAGTGCACAGAACAGATGAAGTGTGAAAGTTGACATTTGAGCAAAAACATTACGTTTCATTTCCATCTGAATGGCAAAATCTGAGTCATGCTAGACTGAGAGTGAAGTGAAGGCTTCTTCTGGATCAGCAGATCTGAAACTGACACACACACACACACACGCACACACACTTACAAAGTGAAGCGTTCTGATGCAACTGGAATGAATTTAGGCAATAAGAGCAAATCAGGTCGCATGTAGATCTATGTGTCTGTCTGTCTGTCTGTCTGTGTGTGTGTGTGTGTGTGTGTGTGTGTGTGTGTGTCCTGGGCAGAGGAGAGAAAATGACTAGTGCCTGCAAAAACTGTCTGCAAGTTTAATATTATTCTATTCTATTTTAGAATTTGAGGCCAATGTCAAAATTTATAAAAAAGACAAATGAAAAGATACGCGTCATGAAGAATGCTACTAAGTGAATGCTGAATACTAAGAGTCCAAATCCTACCGCAGAGACGCCGTATGACATTGAAATATGCCTGAAAATAAGTCAAACCTGTGCTCAAATTAATAACCTCTCGTAAAGAAAACACAACCAAACACGTAAAAAATAAATATATATATATATATATATTTTAAGTCTACGACCTTTTGGCTCAGGAATTATGTGCCACAGCGACTTCGGAAGGCTCTGGAGGAGCTTTGTCAAGTCGGAGAAAGTAAGCAGTTTGGGCTTAGAGACCACAAATGTACTACAGAAAACCTATATTACAAATTACAAATTTTTACAACCATAAAAAAAACCCAATACAAACGTTGGAGATACAGTACATTTGATATAAATATTTCATCGTTATATATCGGTGAGTAACATCATATTATTAGCCCAGGACAAACGACGTTGTGGTTGTGAAGCCATTAATTGCTGCATCAAATACAGCCACAAGCATTCCTTTGTTTTTCCTCCTCCTGAAATATGGCCGACATTAGCGTACATCGAAAAAGCAATTTGCCTCATTCTCACCGAGGAGAAGGAGGAGGAGGAGGAGGAGGAGGAGGAGGAGAAACCATGCCAAACACACCAAAACAAATAATTGAATGTGTCTTTGGACATTGTTGACTGACAGCCACAGCTGCAGGGGGGAAAATTATTCAGTAAGGTACAAAACCCAAGGTGACAGCAAAAAGGGACATCCGGGACGCTACATGGGATGTCCTGGACTTGCAACTCCTCTGAGTGGCGCTAAATGGAGCTAGTTCCCGTTGATTCTGGCCGGTGTTTATTTCCCACGTCAGGTCTGTGTTAGCGCCTGGCTGACCCCCACCATGAGGATGTGTGTCAGCTCTTTCAGAGACAGAAGATCAGGAAGGCACCAGGCCCAGATGGTGTGTGACCCTCCTCTCTGACAGTATGTTCTGACCAGCTGCCGCCCCCCCCCCCCCCCCGCCCCCCCCACTATCTTCACATAGCCCTTCAAACGCTCCACAATCATTCCGGTCCTCAAGAAACAGGATGAAATGACTACAGGCCTGTCGCCCTGATGTCTGTGATCATGAAATCCTTCAAAAGACTGGCGTTGGTCCCCCTGAAGGACATCACAGGCCGGACAGTCAGCACTGGCGCTCCCCATGGACCTGAGCTCTCCCCACTACTCTTCTCCCTCTACACAAATACACCGGGACAGGACCTGTTGGGGAGGTAGACAGCTGGCCGTCTGTTGCGGTCAGAACAACCTGGAGCTGAACACCTGAACACGCTCAAAACTGTCAATATGAAAGTGGACTCAAGGGTCAGCCCATCCCCCCCCCAACCCCCCCACACACACACACACTGCCCCACATCACCATACTCAACAGCACTGTGTCTGCTGTGGAAACCTTCAGGTTTACTGGGATCCACACACCTCATCCCCTAAAGTGGGCGCCCAGCAGAGGAAGTACTTCCCGCACCCGCCCAGGAAGTTCAACCTGCCTCAGGAGCTGCCGATCCAGTTCTACGCTGCACATCCATCACTGTCTGGTTTGGATCACAGACTGCAACTGACATGCAAGAGAAAAACCTGCCCTCCGTTCAGGACTCATACATGTCCAGAGTCAGGGAGCAGGCAGGAAACTTCACTGCAGATCCATCACACCCCTGGACACAACGCGACCTGCCCCCCTCTTGGTAGGCGCTGTGCAGAGCACCGCACGCCAAAACAACCAGACACGAGAAGACGTCCCACATCACTCTGACGAACTGTTAACAGTTGCTTGTTGTATAAATGTATACATTTATCTTAGATTATTATGAAATTGAATGTGATAGTTAAACAATCTTAAGGTTTTGTACCGCTGGTTGGAAAACAAACAACGTGAAGATGTCCATCTATCTGTAAGTCTATAATTATTCTGTTGGCGCACTCAAGGCTCCACTGTGAGGCTCCAGAAGTAGCTGATTTTCGGTATGCTGTTCATTTCCTCCAACATTTTCGTTTTGTACGTTAATGAACCTCTAGGGACTGCTCGCCGGGCTTTGGACTTTTTTTTTTTTTTACAGCTACACTGTCAGTCCTCTCTGTCTCTTGCTTTCTGTAAGTGTCGCTCAGTCTCAGCCTCTCTTCCTCACTGAGAAAAAACTGCTTTGTCTGTCTGTCTCTCCAGGGACACACGGCGTGCCAGCGGGTGTTGTCACAGCTGAAGTGTTTTGGGAGTGAAACATGATGGGAGATGTGTGTTAATGGTGTGTGTGTGTGTGTGTGTTTGCTGCTCTGGCTGTTCTGTCTATATATACATATATATATATATATATATATATGTGTGTGTGTGTGTGTGTGTGTATGCTTAAACTGAGGTACTGTCGTCTGTATCATCGCTAGCTCCCGAATCAGAATCGGTACGTGAGCGCGTTCGAGGACAGTAGGGACGCCACGGTGAGGACAGGCTTTCGACAGGTTAATAAACTCGTGACAACACCGGCGTTTACTGATTACGCCGGAGATTTTACAAGAAAAGGTATCCGTCAGTGACGCTTGCTGCGAGACGTGCCTCGGCCCTGAACACGCCGGACTGGCAGTCGCTACCCAGGGCCCCCTTCTGTGCACGCCTGCCTGTCTCCTGTAGTCGGTGATGTCCTGCAGGATTCTGGCCCTACTTCTGTAGGCCTCCTCCTTGGCCTGACAGAGTTTTTCTGCAAACCAGGGTTTATTGTTGTTGGATGTGTGGCTTTTAGCCGACACACACACACATCCTCAAAACCGATGTCACATTGTTCCAGCTTTGCCTCGACGGTCCATCTCCTCACAATCTTGACTACAGGCTTAGCAGATTTTACTTTCTGCCTGTAAGTCAGGGGAAGATGAATCAGACACTGATCGGAGAGTCCCAAAGCTGCATGGGGGGGGGGGGGGGGGGGGGGGGCAGAGCAATAGTCGTCCTTTAATGCGGTGTAAGAATGGTCCAGTGTGTTTTTATCCCTGGTGGTACTCTTAATATGCTGTCTATATCTGCGCTTTGGGAACCGTGAAGGTTCATATAAGCGAGACGATTTACCATTTAGTTATCTGGTCGGCCTGTGTTGACCAGATAACTAAATAATAAACGAGGACAACAGTTTGCAGTCTATAAAAATGGTCTCTAAGTGAGGACTGCGTGATTTCCTTAAAACTGTGGCAAGTGTAGTGCCTGGGATGTGCTTCACCGAGCCAGGTTTCGGCGAAGCACAGGGCCCCCCCCCATGAATGTGATCAGAGAGGGAGAGCGTAACAAATAAACAAAAATGGAAAAAAAGTAGAGAGCGGAATACCAAGGATGCCATACGCGGCGCCATCAGCTCTCCAATCAGCTGCCATAACATGAACACCATCAATGCTATTAACATCCTTTCCTTTCCATCTAACCAACAAACCACTGCCCCCCCCATCCCCCATCCCCCACCCCCCTCACCTTTACTACAGGCCAGTAGTGTGGCTGCCCCAGCAGCTTGACGACAGCTGGGATACCGTAGTGCAGTCGCACAGCGTTCTGGGCCAGCTCTGCGTCCTGGTGGCGGGAGGTGAGATGACGCAGGGCACAGACCGCCGGCTCAGCAACATCCTCCTTCTCGCCGGCACGGAGCACGGCATGGATCAGCGCCTCCACACCGCCGTACTGAGTCACCAGAGTCTTGAGGGATCACAGGTTGAAGGGGAGAAGAGAAGAGAACTGCTCATCTGCTCATACAGGCGTGCAGTGAAACTTCATTCCCGGCATGAAAGCCACTAAGTGTGACACAGAAATTCATTTTTAGAACATGACGAAGAGAGAAAACAAACATTATGATAAATGAATGACGTGTGTGTATCCAGTCTTGAAAGCTAAGGGTCAATACCATACGATATATATTCGTGCAGATCGACTGTGCACATAAACTGGTGTCTTTCATCAACTAAATATTGTAGCACAAATACACACATACACCCAAGAGCATATGCTATTTTTTCTTTGTTGTTTTTTACTGAATCAAAACAAGAATAACAGCAAGACGTCAAATCGTGACCAGCTTTGAGAAGCTCCGCATGGCACTCGGGACCTACACCAAGCACCGACCTCTGCCTCAAAGCTGCATTCTTTCTAATGGCGAGCGGAGGGGGCGGGGGGGGGGGGGGGGGGTACTACACTGGTTGAAAGAAGTCCGATTGTATAGAAGTCTATGAGAAAATGACCCTCCTTCTCACTTCATTTATTACCTCAGTAAACATTTTCCTAATGGGTTTATGGTCTCAATAGCTAGTTTTCTTCAAGTCTTCTTCAATGCAGCACGATGTTCATTTTATAAATGATGGTCCCATTTAGAGTCAAACAGACGATGAAGCAGCGTATGCTTTAGGGCGGGGCTACCTTGTGTTGCTACCACGGCGACCTGTCAATCAGGATAGATAGAGGCGTTCGGGTTGTACTAAAAGACGCTCTAAGGAGTGGGCTGTTCGTTTACGAGGATGCGCATGAGCAGTCCCCCATGAGTATTTTGGTTTCGCTAACCATGGTAACACACATGCGCATCAGCACAAAGCGCAGTGAAAGGGAGTGTTACAACCAAGGTGCGTTCTGTATTCTAGCACTTCCTGAAACGTTCCTAAACGTTCATGTTTTGTCCAGACATGTACCGTCTCGTCGTGGTTACCTTGTTGCGCGCGTTATTACAGGTGAGGTTGGACAGGATTCCCGTTGCGCAGGTCAACATGTTGACGTCGTCTGAGCCCAGCTGGGTGACCAGTATCTGGAGCAGACCGTCTAAACCCTCCTACAGACGAGGGGCCGGAGGGGACAGACAGAGAGGGAGAACAAATGAACAAATCATAGCAGCACACCCTCCACACAGCAGGGTTACAACTAAGCCATTGATTATACAAAATTATAAATAGTTATTGGCACCTCATATCTAATAACTGTAACTAATGTATTCACATTTTTCGTCACAGGATGAAAACAAGCTATCGGCAGGCCAGTAAACTCAAAGTGGGCTGAAAAAGATGACAGTTGAAACCTGTAGTGGTATCTTGGAAGAAACTCTGATGCACTCTTGGATAAAACTACACATATGTTGTTCAGTATTTTTCAGTACAAATATTTACACAACTCCTCCCTCCATCATCCCCTGATTTCTGGCACCTGTTGGCTGGCCTTTAAGGTCGGGAGGAGTTCTGTTATTTTTTTCCCCCCAGGTTGTGTAGATTATAATCCTGTGTTTGTTTGTTTTAATGGTGTGCTATTTTAACACTGTAGGCTGCTGTGTTTGTCCCTCCTTATGAGTTTATGAGTATACCTGTAAGTGTATAGTGTCTGTTTGCTTTTTAACTGAGGTTGCCTGTGGTCTCCCTTGATAGTTAGGGGGTGTGCCAGTTAGACAAAGTAATTCCACCTTCCGTTGGTTCACTTATTTGTTTAACCCCAGGGTAACCCTGGGTGTAGACGTGTTTCCCTGGTGGAAGTGAAGTGAGCATTCCGGGGCCTCGGCCGTACGGTTGAGGTTCACTGAAGTTCTGCTTTCAAAGGCGCTCTGAGCCCAGCACGCCTCAGAAGGTAGTTATACTTTCGTAAAATGTCGGCAGGTATCAGGGGTTTGCTTTTAATTTAATTGTCAGTGCACTCAGAGGCTTACTTGCTGTGTTCACTATTGGGAGATTTGGTAAGTAAAGTGAGTTAGTGTTCTATTCTAGGGTACAATTGTTGTAATGTGTCCATGATCCTGTGTGGCTTTGTGTGTAGGCTAGTTCTCCCTGAGTTTTGTGGCTGCCGTAGATGTGACATTGACTACCATCAGGCTCTATTAGGGTCACGGTATTTTTTGAGTAGTATTCTGTGCTACATTAGGAGTTTGATGGGTAGTGTCTAGTCCTACTTTTCTGATGATGGTTTTAGTAGCATACTTGCTGCTCCTGAGGTGGTCCCTTCTCTTGTAGTGTCCAAAAGCCCAGTTGAACTTCAATATCCAGACACATTTTCTCTTCGTGCTGCTACCCGTGGCATGTCAAAGAAAAGAAAGACCACGGCAAAAACTCTGACTCCGAGATTGCACTTTCCAACACCTTCCTAGCCAAAGATGACCCGTTGAGGTTTGGTAAAGGTGTTCCCCTCTCGTGAAGAACTCAAACAGAGGAAAGATAAAACTTTGTCTCCCCTCTTTGAAGAGGCTGTTTCAGAGGATGAAATTCCAGATGTTTCCTTACCAGAAAATTCCACCTGCACCATTGCATCCTGTTCCTGCTATTGGAGAGTCAGCTGAGTGAATGTTGATTGACTGTGTTGGCCAGTATTTATTGACCATCGTGTGTGCAGCTACTCAGTCTCCTGAAGCCATTCCCTATGCAAAATTCACAGCGATAGCTGTTTGTAAGGCCCTAAGTAAGTTCTTTACAGTGTTTGGTCTTCCAAGGACTTTTCAGACTGACGAGGGGTCAAATTTCTTGTCCCATGTTTTCTCTCTGTCTATCCAGCATTGCACTTCATCTGCTTACCATCCAGGGCCTCAGGGAGCCCTAGAAAGGTTTCAACAGACTCTCAAATCAATGTTGCGAGCCCACTGTGAAGATGCTCTCGGTTGCTTTATTCTGTTATTCTGTAAGTATGAACATTATGGTAAATTTGAACGACAAACATATACAGTATATGGGTTTCTGTTTAAATATCCTGACATGACTGCCTGCCTTCCCCTCAGCTTTAAAGTTTAGAGGGGCTGATGATGCAACGTGACGTGATAGAGACTGTTCGAGTCCAACTTTATAGCTGTGTTCCCAGAAATAACATTTTTAAAATCCCAAACCCAATTTAGTTGTGGATATATGCAGGAGCAAAGCAGCAGCAAAACATACATGTCAAAAACTCTGAATCAGAATATCGCCTGCATATTGGAACAGACTTCCTTCCAATGTTAAGCTAAACGCAAGTCCTGCGGTGGTAGTTGCTGTGTTGCACACAAACTGTTCCGTTCCACCCCCAGAGAGTACCTGGAACTTCGATTCAGTACGCTTCCTGAGCAGTGCCTAAATGCAGAACCGTGAAAACAAAAACAGAACCCAGGACAATGGCTACACCTTCAGTTACGTGTCGTCGAATGTCGTGGAAAGGCCCAGCACAGCCACAGGAAGGTGTCAGTGCCAGCTACAGTG
Organism: Enoplosus armatus; assembly: GCF_043641665.1. Lineage (NCBI taxonomy): Eukaryota > Metazoa > Chordata > Actinopteri > Centrarchiformes > Enoplosidae > Enoplosus > Enoplosus armatus. The sequence goes on from NC_092196.1 coordinate 1,675,230, forward strand.
AATGACTCCTGTCCAGTAGAAAATGAACTTAGCTTTGTGCCACCTGTTGCTGCTTAACAAGTACCTGAACACGTAGTTGAGCAGGCCCCAGGATCAAGTACAGCTATGTTTATGCCCATGCAGAATGGGAAATCGCAGGTTGTACCCTGCTCCCGTAGCACTGGAATTAGCATTTGTGGTACTAGTAGTAGTAGTAGCGTTCAGAAGCAGTAGTGGGTGAACCAACATACCTGTTTGGTTGCAGCATCTGATAGATTGCGGAGCGTCCATAGACAGTTCTGGATTAGACGCTGACTGGAACCTGTAAGATGTTGGCCCAAAGCCTGCATACCACCTGGACACAGATGTAAAACTATAGTTGCATACTATACAAACATCTACACTGAATGTTCTACATTTTTGTTCGGTTATGTGGACATACCAGCCTCTACTATCGCTGGCTTGTTGCTGGGACAGACAGACAGCACTTTGAGAACGCGGCTGGTGGTCCACAGTAGCTTCTCATAGTTGTAGTTCCTCATGATGAACACCAGACCGTCTGGGCCCCCATTAGCTAGGATGATTAGCTGACCAGAAACAGGAAGCAGGACGTATAATTCTGTAATAGATAAGTGGACACAACAAGGATCTCCTTTAAAACGTCAAGTTCCTCTACTCACCTTGCTCTCCTGGTTGCCGTAGGACAGGAGCTGCAGACAGTCGGTAGTGATGGCCAGGAACTTGGGGTTACTCTTTTTCAGTAAGGGAACCATCCTCTGCAGGCCGTCAGCAAGACGCACCGCCATCTTGGCCCCCTCTTGGTGCAGCAGCAGGTTGTGGAGTGTGGTGATGGCGTAAAATAAGACCGATTCCACCGACGAGCTGCACGAGTTGGATAAAGAGAGAGAAAAAGATATAGTGGGGCATTAAGCAACCTGGGACCTTCGTTGACCTCTATCAGCCACCAATGTGCTCATTCTAAACAAGAGTGTGTAAGACATGGGACGAAAACAAAATTGTAGTTCATATTGCTTGCTCGCAGCACCATCCTCCGCCATCATTGAGCGTTTAAAAAGGCAAGAGTGTGTGTGGGCGGATGTGTGTGTGTGTGTGTGTGTCAGTGAGTGTTCTTTGCTCAAAAACTTGGAAATGTCAGCACCTGGGGAAGCAATCACTGAGACATTAGTATGGATCAGCAACCTTTTAAGCCTAACAACCGACCTGCTACGCGAAACCCAACTATTTTATGAACATACAGCACCTGCATATTTATACAATCCCGCAAACATGACATTGTGGTCTTTTAAGCCTTTGAACCCTTGGCTCTTTTTTCTCGGTTTTCGCTCCCTTTATCCACAGGCCTTTGGCATTGTCACCACAGCAAGGCACGCCATATGCCATATGGCTATGAGAAGAAGGAGGTGCAATTTTAATCTAAACGGTTAGTCAGTCCACCTCTTTGTGGTGTGTCCACACAGAAATATCCAGAGAGAGATGAATCCAAATGACTTTACCTCTGATGCCGCCATGAGGTTGAAATGTTGTGGTTTCGAGTGAGACAGCTGCTGGATGGATTGTCGCGGCGTTTGGTAGAGACATTCAATGCCCCTGCAGGTTCGTACCCAAGAGCCTCTTGCTGTGAGGCGCCACCGTACTACCCGATGGCGAACATACTGAACATTATTCCTGCTAAACATCAGCACGTTAGCATTGTCATGTCAGGTGAGCGTGCTGATACGCTCCTATTTTCAATCAACACAGCTCAACATAGTGCGCAAATGCCGACCCGAAACATGTCTTTTAACCTTCAACCTTTGCCTTCAAGTCAACTTCCTACCGTTTCCACGTGTAACCACGGTGACTGTTGTGTTCAGTACTGAATGCGTCCTTTGTAGACACTGCAGCTGCTCACGCTACACCTCCTGTGTAGACGCGGTGTAAGTTCATATTAAGCAGCTGCTGAACAACAGTGTACAAATACGTCGGAGCAAGAGAGTTAATCCGAGACCTTGTCAATGAACAGTTTGACAAACTCACAGACTTACCTTAGTGAATGGAGTTCAGTGGGACTCTTTTATGTCACTCAGGACTGTAAAAACATCTAACCGCAAAGCATTCAACACCTTAAGATCTCTGCTTGCACACCGTATAGAAAGGAGCGTGTGTGGGTGTGACAGCTGTGGGAAACTGTACATCACTGAAACAGCGAGGACTCTGGGCAAGAGACCGAATGAGCACCAGAGACAGACGGAGTGGACAGACGGAGATAGATCAAGGAGGACATTCACGTCTGACTCTCCCTGTGTGCCGCCCCCTGTTTTCAGCTGAAGCCAGTAGTAGTGAGAATCCTCTACCCGAGGTAAAACGAAGCGCAACCATGTGTTTTCACAGCCTCAATACGTCTAGTTTTTCAGATGGAGTGCTGCTAAATTAGAGATTAGAATTTGGTTGACTTGGTTTGGATCTCTGGAAGTAATGAGCAGAATGTCAGCGGATGTTCTACAGACAGTTCTTGCAGTTACACTCAAACACACGTGAATTACAGGCGGTTCGATATAACTTTATATTGTAATACATAGAATAACAAACCTTTCTTTATGATTCAAAACACATGATTTCTTCATTGTTTTATGTTATCTTTGAATAACAAATAATAATAAAACAGCCTCTGAAAGACAAGAGCAGATATATATATATATATATATATATATATATATAAACCTATTATTATGATGGTAAAAGTTATTTGAATTGATATTCAGCTTTTATCCATAGATTGTACATGGACAGGAAGATTTTACTGGAGAAGGAGAAAGAGGAGTTTTCTGATGTTAATGCCTATTTCCTGCGTCTAACCAGATTATCGCCTAGTACCACACACACACACACACACACACACACGTATAAAGACTTCATTATGCAGGAGGTTGCAGAGAGTGACAGTGGCGAAGAACAAAACCAAACCTCCTGGAAAAATAAGAGAAGGTGAGAGAGTGTGTATTAAGCAGCATGTTGATAGCATAAATGGAAGTCACACACACACACACACACACACAAACACACACAAACGGGCGTCTCTCTGTGAAGCTGTTTAGTTTTCTATTCAATTTTCTTTCATTTTCTGTGCGATTTAAGCCCCTGAATCAATTATGAGTGTGAATTATCCTCCCCTGTTAAGCCTCAGTGCAAGGCATTAACTCTGCAGCCCTGCCTTGGGGTTGGAAAGCCACCCCCCCCACACACACACACGCCGGCCCCCCCGAATTATTTGGTACTGAAATTACAGTTCTCAGTTGGTCTCTGGTTGCCATATTGTAGGTGGAAAGCTTTCAATAAGTCACCATCTCGAAACATTTCCACCGTACCCTTCGTTCTACAGTGTGTTGTTATGCCGGCTCCGGCGGACATCGCCCGACCCTAATTTGCGAAGTGTTCGAAGTCTACGCAACTTTCTTTGTTTGTCCGACAATATCCTTGGTTAAAGCGGCTATAGTAAACGCTTTCATAATAATGCATCAAACGAAAAAATGTGGAGACAGTGTGAAAAGGGGGTGGCTCGTAGTGATGAACCTAAACAACTAGGATCAGCACCAAACCGACGAGACTACCCGACTACCTGGTGGGCACTGGGGGAGCATTTAGCAGCTAAAGAGCCGGATAGTTTTCCCCGCGGGAGTTGGTTTTGGAGACCGAAAACAGGGCTAAAAGGGTGTGAGCACTGGACTTCGCCAGGTGTTCAGCAAAACAATAAATGATAATGTTGCTTTGTAACTGCTGGACGTGTAAAGTTTGCCATATCAACTCAAAAAGGTTGGTACGGAAGCTTTATGAGCGGAGACTATTTACACTCATACTCTTTTTCCAACTGGCCCCATGTGGTCAAAAATCATCTGTTATTACAGACTTAAAGGACCTGTCTCACCAGGCTGCCATGCATTTTTCACCACTGCCATCATCACTGCAATGTTCAGCCCCACTACTGGATACTTGCAGTGCCTACCTCAGCATGCGGACCAGTGCTGGTATTCCGCCAGACTTGAATATGGCCAGCAGTCCCTCCCTCTGGTGCGACAGGCTGTGGAGCACGCTGGCCGCGTAACGGGCCGTCTCCATGTCAACCGCCGTCGTCATGGCACGCACCACGGCGCCCACCATGGCCGGTGACTGCACCAGCACCCGGCGACTGGCCTCCTTGCGGGTCAGCTGGTTGACTATCATGGCCGCCTTGTTCACCACGACCTACAGAGTGGAGAAAAATGACAGTGAAAAAATAGAACACGTGTGTCTGGAAGCTCAGTTAGCAAGTTCGTAGTCATTTAGCACGACGGCGGAGACGGCGGCGGCAGCGGCGGCATACCGGGTCATCGTCTGCCAGCAGCTTGGTGAGCTCTGGCACCGCCCTGGTGGCCAACTCGGCGTCGTCCTGGTAGTTTATCAGGTGGACGATGGCCGTCTTTAGCAGCTGGGAGGGTTCGGCCAGTCGCTGCACGTTGCTCTGCTGCGTGGGATCCGATTGGACGGGCATGGCCGCCTCCCCCTCCACCAGGGTCTCTGGGAACATGGCGGCCCTGACACGCTGAGCCCGAGTTAGTGAGTATTGAGCGTCCAAATCTGTCACAGGGAGATGGAGACAGACAGAGAGAGAGAGAGAGAATATGAGACTGCTAGTGTGTGTGTACATGATCAACCGCTGGATCGTTGAATATAAAAACAAAGGAGAGCAGTAAAACAAGGGACGCCATGTGTGTGTACCAGTGTGTGTGTGTGTGTGTGTGTGTGTGTGTGTGTGTGGGTGGGTGTTTGAAAGCAAGAGAGATCAAGCAAAGAAGACGCCGCGACGAGACTGAATGGCTTGGTTAAATAACGCTTCAATATGTAATTTGAAGTGGGAGTTTGATTGTGTGACTCGCCATTCAACGTTCAGCTAACATGGTAATGAGTGTTATCCGAATGTATTGCCATTTCAATCGGTCCTTCGCATTATGTTCCCTGAAGGACACATATTGAGCTGGGACGGCCCTCATCAAATGTGATCTGATAAGATGATAACGTGGCTAAATCTGGTTTAATCTGGACTAAACGAAGCGAAACGCGCTTGTGTGTCTGGACCAGCAGCATATACAGTGCCACACTGGTGTGTACCTTCAGAGATCTTAAGGTGTGTGAGCACCACTGGGACGCTTCTGATGGTCCCTGTCGGAGGGGGCCAGATGCATCTGCCGGAGCAAATAAGACATGAGCGCGCAGAATCGTCTGGGTCCCAGCCTAGGCCTATGCTGCAGTCTATTGGCTATACCTATAAGCATGGTGAATATGGAAACATGATAGCCACCCCCATTCAGAAGAAAGTATCTTGGAAGCGAAGCCAAATAGTCTCCTCGGTCTGGACACGGGATACAACAAGATCAACTGTGCCCTTACAGTTTGAAATAATCATTAGTCAAGTATTCGGATTCAACAATGGGGGGAAAAGAGACACGGCAAAGCCTAGTTATCAGGACTTGCGACGAAAATTCAGAGCAACCTATTTGTTTTATCTCCAAACTTGTACGAAGTGAGGAAAATCTTCCTTTTCCTTACAGCACCTACTTTCTAATGGTATTTCACTCTTCAAAATATTGCGTAGCACATCCGGGCGGTCGGCCGGCCAGATAAAACATCCAAATGTTTGTTTGGGCAGAACCTGCTACTTCACACCTGTTCTCCTTTACTGGAGTATATAGTAAGCCTGACCTCGGCCACATCCAAACGCCTTTGACTGAACGCCAACTGTAATAATAATAATAGGTAAGAAAACACACATTCACCGATTTTGAAACACTAAAGCATGGTTCAATAAAAGGGTTGAAATATGCAAAATCAATGGTGTGGTCCTCAAAGAGACCTCCAAAGAGATCTTTATGCAACAAACGCAACATGAAATGATCCTACAATCAGTTTTAGTTCACTCTTCGACAGCGTCAAGCGCTTGGAATTGGAACAGCCTTTCTGGAGAGCAAAGCCATTTCAAACATTAAGGGATAAAAAAATAAAAAAAAGAAGTGATAATTAAGTCAAAGACAACGTGTCTTATTGAGGGGTTATTATCTTCTGGGTGGACACGTCAGTGGCTTCATTTGGGTGCCAGCTAAGTGACCAGAGGCAGAGCGTAACATAATGCAGCTCTGACGTGGAAATGTTCACTTCGTTGCATGGAAAAGAGGATAAAAAAAAAAAAAAAAAGAATGTTTCTCCATGTTTACTGGCAGTGTGTAGACATGATAAAGAGAAATGAAAAGGGGGGAGGGATACTGCACCACCATACTGCTGCTTTAAGCTCCATTAACTCCAAGGTGCTTATATTTCACAATTCTGCCACAATTTGACAAGGCATAACATTCTTTCAACTGAGTTCCTACACTCCGGGCAGCCATTGGTTTCAGCTCAGTTCACTTCAACACGCTATAAAAAAAAAAAAACAACTTGATGATAATGCAGGCGCGGGCATGGACTGTTTCGGTGTGTCTTACGGATGCACCGGTGCCTGACATTTTTATGGCCTGACTTTTTCACGCGAGACCCTTCCCAGACTCGTACTGCGGTTCTCATAAGAGCCGGTGTTTGCTCTCTCGGTTTGTCTAGAGCAAGTCGAAGCTCAGGAGTTGTCACCCCCGGGCTGGGCCTCTGTTCCACTAGCTTTTGCAGCCTCTCATTTCATCAGTCTTTCTGAAAGAGTGACATGTGTTCCCGGGAGTGTACGCTCAACATTCTGAGAGAAACGAGTACCCACTACTACTACTACTACTACTTTCTAATGGAGTTTGAGTCCTGTTTTAACAATGATAGACAATCATGTATTATGAACATGTAGGGGCTGATTGAATCCAAAAACAGGTGTGAACGTGGGCAACGACTGTACATGTAGTCATTCATTTGTCAGAGTTATAACGGTTTGCATGGTAATATGATTTTGGCCCTCCCATGTCCCTCTGGGACCTCTGGGAAGTTTTTAGCTGCAATGTCTTGCTGTAATGGCACTACCTGTCCTGCTGTAACCACCATGGGTGAACTGGCCGCGGCCACTTGGACCTCGTCGGTGGAACTGCTAATGTTTAACCAGCAAAGGTTTTGGGCATGTGGGAAATGGTGTTCATTAAAGGCTGTAATGCGTTGACGACCGTGATGGGCTGTCTGTCTCAATTGTCATTACTTTGCGACTCAATTTTCACAGCGTACTGAATGAACTGAAGGCAGGACATAACTTGTACTTCACTTTGGAAAGGGTCAGCGATATACAATTGAATATCATTTATAGCAAATGGGTGAAAGCATGGGAAATTGCCAATTCGGTTTGGTCCTTGGATGAAACACTAGTACTATCTCTATCCAGGTTCTCCTCCTAAAAGTACATCACCATGTCTAATGCAAATTATGTTTTTGTCGTGTGTGTGTGTGTGTGTGTTAACTTCTGAACCGTCTAGACAACAGGTTTCAAAACACAAAGAAGTCCTGACGCCTCATTTAAAGGCAGAGTTTCTGAAAACGGGCCGCGCGCGTTTCTCCGTGCACTGAGCGTTTTGATGCTTTCACAGTATTCATACAGCACCTAGAGCTGCTTTATAGTCAGACAAGACATGGAGATCTCACTTTCTACAACATGGGGCCTTTAACCAGGTGTGGTTGCTCTTTACAGAACCAGGGTATGGATGTTAAGGATGGCAGCAAAGACCGAATTGTGTAAGTGCAAAGGCAAGATAACAAAACAGGCAATTGAACTTCCAAACTGTGAGCGTTCAGCCACCCTGGGCGTCCTCCGAATCCTGCTGAACAAAGAGCAGCAGGCACCAGGAAAACAAGTGGATGACCCACCACCTAAAAAAGTAAGTAAGTCAAGCAGAGAGGAACAGCATCAGCCAAAGTTATTAACCTCAGATTCAAGGAACAGCTGCCAAGGTTCCACTTGGGTTCAGTGAATGATCTGATCGTTTCAAGCGTGTTCACACTTGTTATTTCATCTCCAGAGAATCACAAGAGTCAATCTTGAGCGTAACCCTTCATGGCAAAGCCAGACCAGTAGACCTGAAACTACTAAAGGAGTAGCGGCAGGTATCCCCTCGATCCAGAGTCCAGAGGAAGCGTATTAAGAACATTCCTGCTTAGTATTTACCAAGGTATATCCAACTGCTGGATTTTCTTTTCTCAACCGTGGCATGCCCCCCCCCCCCCCCATGTTGCAGGGTTAAAGTGTGTATTTATGTAAGCACTGAGGGCACAACATGTTTCAGAGTGTACGCGTGAGTAATAAGAGACTTGCATTCCCCCGAGAACAAGGAGGAGCCCAACTCTGCACTCAACACCTACTTGGGCTGCTATTGTTCATTCACTGGTACCGCTTGTATACTGGCATACATTAACTTTTAAAAGCACTTTAAAAAAAACAAAACATAAAGCTTAAGGCTTTAGATGTCAGTGTGCCGTGTTACAACAAGAGTATTGGACTCAACTACTCATGTCTACAACATATGAGCCACGAGGCTCAGACTACATCATGTTTCCCCTATGCGGGCACACGTTCGCCTGTCATCTTGATTCTTGCATAACTCAGAAATCGATCTGACACAGTATTCTGTTTTTTTGTTGTTTTTTGGCATCTGATTTTGAGAGCAACCAGTCAGACATTTAACCGTTTCACACATAGTGGTCACTACAATGGACAGCTATTCAAAAGCTGTTTTCTTGTATATGCATGGGTTTTAATGGTGTAGTCGCACATCAACCACCACAGTGGACGCTAGTGCGTCATCCCATAAGCTGCCACCCACTGGCCAGCTGTTGTAAGTGCAACACAAATGTCTCAAAACCAAGATGGCCAACGGAAGGCCAGAAACGCTGAGCAGCTCAGGAATACCTTGCCAGTCCTTCTGTAGTCGGAGACCCTTGCAGCTAAATAAAATTTGGTAACATCAAGTACCAACTAAGGAGTAATACAATTGTTCAAATTTCCATTTTATTCATTGGTGTGTTAAATACATATTTCTTCAGTTGAAAACTCAAACGCATGCTGTCCACCCGAGTGGACATGTGAAGAACTTTGAAAAATGAATGTTTGAAAAAAGTAAAAAAAATGTTTTCATGCCAAAAGAGAAATGAAAACACAAAAATCCTGACTGAGGATGTCATAATTCATGCATGAAAGGGTTAAAAAGGGCTGGACATACTCCGAAAACGGTTGTGTTTATACTACATTTGGACATCTGCATACATGGACCACATGCCCACATGCACAGATAAAGCACACAGTCCCCAGGGTCAACACCCAGACCGTCCCACAGAGCGCCGGCGAAAGAAAAACCTTGCGAGATGACGAAATGTCCATCTCTCAATGCTTTCTGACTTCCCCACCCTGTGTGTGGTTCTCAGCTCCAGGCCCATTGGTTCCCAGTGAAAAGCAAATATAAAGGCTTATTAATGTCCTAAAACAGTGTGTGTGTGTGTGTGTGTGTGTGTGTGGCACTATTTTGATCATCAGATCGATCCACGTTTGGTGCACCAGTGAGTATTTGTGCCAGCAGGATGGTGTAAGTGGGACTGAGTCAAAATCAAGTGTGTGTGATATATCAAGCTTTGGATACACACACAATACTTGTTAATAGAGTACATTCATTGTTGGCGTTTTTTGTTTTTTTTTGTCTTTTCATTGGATTTGTTGGGAATGAGTAAAAACATATAGAATATTACCACACCATCCATCCAACCAGGATGAAGAGGACTGCGGGGAAGAAAAGTACCACCGAAGATGTGAGATTCATGGCCTGTCGCTAAGCTTTTATAGCCCTCTTGTTACAGTCTACATTAAGTTGATATTTTCGCTGTAAACACCATATGTAATTATAGCTTTTAAGGCGCATTCGTTTTGCAAACGGCAACCGTGTCTCAACCTAACAGCGCAGGTGTGACAGTCGAGTTTTTTGAAGGCGAGGGATTATTTCCTGGAGGAGACCTTAATTTCTTCCCAAGTGCGTGTCAGGTGATTGGTGGGAAGCAGAGCGTGACAAGAGTGAAATGAAGATGAAATGGTCTCTTCTTATTTACCACGATGGATTATTTCACACTGTGGAAGTTGATTTCATAGCGAGGCTGAATTATTTGGCTGGAAATTGTTTCTTCAGAAGGAGACAAACATTTTTTTTTTTTTTTTTTTCCTCACCATGTTGGATGCTGATCCCTATTTTAAGCACGTCACAAATGAACACTGGATCAAGACTGACTGAACGCATTCATCAAAATCCATTCAGCGGTGTCTGGGATAATCGTGTGTGTGTGTGTGTGTGTGTGTGTGTGTCAGACAGATCGACGGGGCAAACAAACAAGCAAATTATGAACGAGCAAACGAATGTACCAGGACCGATGTATGACTTGATGTTACATCAGTTCCTTTATTCTTGCAAAAACAAGAACAGCAAACGCAGATGCACAGCGACAAAGATTTGGGAGAAGAGGGAAGAGGACGAGATGATGAAAGCCGAATGAATGATGAAAACCGAACCAAAGGAACCACAAAACACGTGAAACCACCGAGTGACCTTTGAGCTCTCTCAGGTTAAAGCGCTGTTAGAAAGAAAGTCTCACCTGTGGGGCTCTCTAGCTCGCCGGCTGCCGCGTCCCCTCCTCCCCCTGCAGTGGCAGTGCCAGGACCGGTGGCCGCGCTGGTTGCGGTACTGCCGGTGTACTTCTTGCGGCCGCTGTACTCGGTGCTGCTCTCGTCGTCCCGGACTGTGGTGGCCCCTGATTGGATGCCAGAATCGGAGGCGTAGTAGGTCTGCTGCCACTCCGCCACCTTCACCACACTGTCCGCCTCACTCACTGCAGGGAACAACACGTGGCTGACATCAGATAGTAATATTACCTTACTACTACTATTGCTACCACTACTACTGCTGCTATTACCTTACTACTACTATTGCTACCACTACTACTGCTGCTGCTAGTATTACTACCACGACCATTAGGCCGCATTCAGGCTACGTGATTTTACAACTTTTGCTGTTAAAAAAGACAAACACAACTCGGGTGATCATCGGTGTCCTCGAGGTGAAGCCCACCTACACTGGAGGCTCTGGAGGGGGCTCACTGGACCCGCTAAAAACCACAGACTTTGAAGACCGTGACACGCAGTTAGCCGAAGGGGAGGAGAACAGCGACTGAAGTAGTCCCAGCAGCCTACATCTGATGAGCCAGGCTACATTGAGGCTAAAGGCGTGGTCCTACTATTCATTTTAATGTGGGTAATCAGTTTAGGCTGCGGCGGTGGGGTGCTTTGTTTAAATGTCTGAAAGGCGGTAAATCTATAATTACCAGTTGTACGCACGTGCTCCAAATGTCCGTCTATGGGAAGGGAACTTATTGTTGGTCTGGACATGAGGGCTTGGTGGTACGGTTCTGTATATGTTGATATGGTGATGCACTTCATTTTGTAAAGGCATTCTTTAATATAACCGTCATTACCGCCACACTAATAAGCAAACAATTGTCGCGCGAGGCCAGCTGCTTGGATGACGTTATGAGTATCCGGCCAAAAAAAAAAAACGTGCAGCATGTGGTTCCCAGCTCAACAGCTTGTCATTACACGCTTGTGCGTCGCTGGCGATAGAATTTATTGGTGGATTCACTGTGAGCAAGTTTTAAAAATCCGCAGCCTGGGAGAGAACATTCTTCGCCCTTCACATCATTATTTTAACACCACCACTTACCTTGCAATATTAGCCGGTTTAGGGATTGTTAGTCTCTGTGGCAGGCACTGAAGCGCAGTTTTTTTTAGCCAAAGCGAGAACAGTCAAATCTTACTCAAGAACTGTTTTCATTTTCCTGGCTGCTAATCCAAAAACACGCCCAGAGACAGCTGAATCGTCAATAACAAACCCCTCCCTTCTTTGTGTGCGCACGCGGCGGATATAACGTGACGACAAAATGTCTCAACTGACTATGTATTGTTTGTCAGAGCTGCACGAGGATCAAGTGGTAACAAACCCCCGCATATTAACAATGTCAGTCAATCATGATCGCTGAACTCACAGCAGTTTGGGAGTCAAGTAACATAAGGTGTTGCATTTCAATGATTGCGTTTGTGTGCTTCAAATCGCAGACGGAGAATCAGAGCTGGCCTGCAGTGGTGGCCAAGCACTTACTTTGCATGGACATCATCTCCGTCCACTGGTGCCACTGCCTTCACTGACCTCTGACCTGCCGAGAGAGAAGAGAGGAAAACGTTCGGTCTGCAAATAGGATTGCCTTTGCGAGATTCGAGCTAATCATTTTCCGGAGGATTAAAGCTTTAATCCCCGCATTCTGCAAAGCATGTTAAGGAATTAGCTCTTCTCGCGTTCCTCGAAGAAATGCACCAATATGCCGTATATATATATATCTGTGTACAGTTCATCGGAGGGCTGCCGCCAAACTTGTGAGCTAACAGTCAAATGAGATATAAAGTGCACAGATGTATCGACACGGCAAGTAAAGGACACATTCAAACCATGTAGTTAAGTCCCACTGTAGCATAGCTTGTGTGCTTTTATTGTTTGGATTATCATGTACATTCTCAGGCTACAGGACTGTAGCCTGTGTATAGGTTTCCATGTGAAACTGCCAGAGGAGCTGCTGTAAATTACACCAATGTCACTGCTGCGCGAACGCATACAAAACTTGAGAGAGCACACGCACTCTAACTCCCAGAAGCCACGGCTGGTGAAAGGTCGCAGCACTGATGGGAATTCACACTCAACGCTCAGATGTGGACGAAGTGCGTCAAGAAGTCAAGATTGGTTCCTCGCCTTAGTCTCCTGTGGGTCTGTCTCAAAATAGTAGAGACCATAAACTAAAAGCTAAAAGAGAGCAAATATTGGTACTAACGCGGTTTAAATAGGCGTATGTTTTTGCTAACATGTCCTCCAAATCAACTTTTTGGCCTATATTGTGATATGATTTCGACGTCAGTGATGTGTTTTTTAGATTTGTGTCGCTGCGCCCATGTGGCCTAAAAAGTACGGGTTAGTGCAGCTTTAAAGTTTTATGTGTTGGCAATGAAGTGACAATTTGAGAGGCCCGAGACAAGGTGGCGTACATTCGACAGGAAGGTCACGTTTCTGCAGCCCGCACCTACACTCACTCTTGGAATGCGTGTGTTGCGGGGACATAGATCCGTTTTACACGTTGTGGGGACTTGCCTTTCTACTGGGGACAAAACGCAAGTCCCCGTATGGTAAATTATTACATTTTAGGGTGGTTTAAGTTTAGGCTTAGGTCAGAAGAGAGATTTAGGGTCAGGGTTAGGCAAGTAGTGGTTTGGGTTAGGGTGAGTCTCCAGGAAAAGAATGTATGTCGATGTAATGTCCTCTGAAGTGATGGAAACATGACTAACCCTAACCCTAACCCATGGATAGTTTGTATGTGTGTGTGCGTGTGTGTGTGTGTGTGTGTGTTGTGTGTGTGTGTGTGTTGTGTGTGTGTGTGGATGTACCATATCTTATAATATCATCGGACCACATGAAATCAATTGACTCTCAATTACAAAACATTTTCTGCACACAGGAGACCGCAGCAGCCGCCTCGAACAGCGCAGAAATATAGCAGAGAATGAAATGTAAGGCATTTCACGGTGCGTCTCCCCGCTGATTAAATCAACATCGACCACCTCTCTTGTCTGGCGGATGTGTTTGTTAATCAATAGAGGCAGGCTGCAAAAAGCCAGCTGGTCATTAGCAATGATAATAACTGCAGCTCCTTTGATGGCTAACGATATAATATCGACCTACACCAGGCAAAAGGGTTCAGCGCAAATCACCATGAAACATTTTATATCCTACCTAATTTTTTTGTTTTTTTGTTTTGGAAGATTCCTGATTCTGTTTTCCCCCTACTTGGGAATACCTAATTCCATCTGGGGAGCAGGTCAGACTCTACTGTTGGTCTGAGGAGGGCTTCAGACAGACGTGCGACTGCAATGACGCATGGGCCGGATTTGCGCCGAATGCGATCTGCGTCTGGATCAGGAAAAAAAAACACAAAACGCATGGAGACGCGGGTGTAAATTAGGGATTTGCCCAATCCGATTCTCAGTGTCAGTATCAGTCTCAGTATCAGTCTGAAGCTGGATCAGACGTTGGATCAGATACGATCCGTCAGCCTAAACTGTCATGCAAATGCTTCCCTAAACTTTGAGCGACGTGCCGCAAAGAGAGTCATGTCACGGGTAAACACGGGCGAGCAGCTTGCACTTTCACGTGCAGTTCAACCCCAGAGGTTCCACTGTTTGGACCCTCGGAATCTGAATGGGATCGGATCAGTGAGAACTTCTACATTGTAGATATAGGCGTGAAATTTGTGGATGTAGATGGGGTGTTACATGCAACAAGCTCCCCGGCTGGAATTGAACCTAGGTTGTTATGGTACATACTTTAACCACTGGTCCACCAGACACCCATGTGAACACCATCCTTAAGAAAGGTCACCTAACTCCCCCCACTCCCTGTCCTATCTCAAGCTGCTTGTCAAAAGGAGCCCTTCCACTGGCAAAAGACAACATAAGTGGAGCCAATATCGCAGCACATCTTCAGGAGAATCTCAGGTAGGGCTGGGCAATATATAACCTATAACTATTTGTAACATCATCATCATCATCATCACCTCCATAAAACAAGCGCCGAAGGATCGTTTTGTGTTAGCCGAACAATCAACGCGCTATTCTTTTGGTGCCAGCAGTCGGAGAGCCTGAGTGCTCCCTCTGTTTTTTTGTTTTTTTTGGTGTGTGTCGAAGAAGAAGAGCCGCTGTGGACGAATGAGGCAATGAAATGTCACTGGTGTGGAGATGCTTCAAAGACAATGATATATATATATATATATATATATATATATATATATATATATATATATATACAGTGCTTCGCAAATGTATTAGACCACCACCCAGTGTAAGGTGTTTGCCCCTGCTGCCCTAAATGAACAGTATTGCTGATGACCAAAATATTTGATGTTTCTGTAATGGTCAATCCACCAGTATGTGCAAGCCAAGCTCTTTAATCAAAATTATATCTTTAATGCTAAAATAGAATTATTGTTGTTATCCATGAATTTTCAAATTTACTGTTTTACATAAAAGCAGAATAAAATAGTGAAGCACATTATTATTTTTTGATCGAGATGCCAAATTACAGTTATTTCCTGAACAGAAACATTTGTTTTAGTGGTTGCAAAGAATGCAAGCTGTTATCAGGGCCAAAGGAGGTCATACAAAATATTAAGATTTTTGGTTAATATATGTGAATAAGGACAATTTAGTTGTTCCAGTTTGCTATTTGCCTAATAAATAACAACACAATTTTTAGTTTGAAACAAGTTTTTGACAGATTTCTAAAATATTTGTGTTTTCTCATTTTTATGACAGGTGGTCTAATACATTTGTTAAGCACTGTGTATATATGCATCATTATTGACTGATATGAAAATAATTATAGCGGTAACATTTTTTTTGCCATATTGCCCCAGCTGTAATCTGGACCCCCTTGAAGGGTGTCCAAGACTGTGTGCACTTTCACAATCTTTTTCATCCCACTTGCGTTCACAGCAGCCTTTTTAATGTATCTTCCTCAATGTGTCTCCTCAGCACAAGCCGTTACAGCAGTGTGCTGCTCGGCCTCCTGAGAAGGGCCGTCAGCGCGGTGTAAATTGCCCTGCGGCCCCCCCCCCCCATATGTTTGTTGGGAGTCCCTGCCTAATTAAAACTGAGCAGGCTCTGTAGGTTACATGTGGAGTTAGAATGTCATGGAAAGTTTTTTTGTTTTCTTTGGTCACTGGATGCCGGAGCACTCCCCAACGGGTGTTTGAGCGCCGTAAAGCGAAGTATATGGAGAAGAGGGGGGTCGAGAAAGAGGGAGAGGTAGGGGAAAAGACAGAGAGGAAGGCAGGGGAGTGGAGAGAGAATAAACACCCTGACAGCTGTACCTGTGTGTGTGGTTGTGAAAGCTATCTCATTGCCCAGCAGCAGTAAAAACAATGCCTAATTCATGACCAGAGACAAAGTCTGGTTCACTCGTCCATGTGTTGGCAGAATTTTAAAACTGTAAAAGCTCAGTCACATTTTCTCCGGCTTGATGGACGTCACACAACAGATGCATCGTACATATTCTGGCATTTCGATATTTAATGTTGAACACAGAGATCTGTTTATTTGACACCCTTGTGGAGGGCTGTTTACATTTTGTATGCGATAGCAAATGCTGTTGAGAAATTAAGCTAATATGAACAAATGAATGACATCGAACTTTCTGTTATTACCAAACCACTGGATTTTGCACGACCCTCATCTTCAGAAAGTGGGCGTCCGACATCGGCACGATAGTCAAAGCTGCCGATTCCAGTTCTACGCCGCAATCATCCCGTCTGTTCTCTGCGCATCCATCACTGTCTGGTTTGGATTGCCCCCCACCAAAACAGGACAGAAACAGACTACAACTGACATGCAGAGAAAAATCATTGGTGCCAACCAACCTGCCCTCCGTTCAGGACTCATACATGTCCAGAGTCAGGGAACAGGCAGGAAACATCACTGCAGATCCATCACACCCCTGGACACAACACGACCTGCCCCCACTTCTCCCCCTCTGGTAGGCGCTGCAGAGCGCCGTACGCCAAAAACAACAGTTTACAGTTTAACATGCACTGTCACTGTCAATATAAATCCTGCATATATATATATATATATATATATATACATATATACCTATTTTTTTTCACATACTGTGTACATAATAGTCCTTTTAGCTTTATTTGTTCTTAGCTGTTAGCTGTCTATTTTTGTATAAGTACATTGGCAGCAAATTCCTTCTACCATATGTGTACACATTCTTATCCAATAAAGCTGATTGTGGGTCTGATACATGTATACACGTAACTGTATATCTTCCTTGTTTTCCTTTTTATATCCCCGTATTTTATAATGACGAGTAAAGCTTAAATTTGACCCGCTATTTTGAACAAACTAGGTCCTTCCTTCCTGAGACTTCAAACGCATCACGCGGTCTTCATGAGTAAATTGAACTGGGTCGGGTGGCCATGTGACGTTAAGCGGAACATCATCGCTCCCGTGGGGACTGAAAGACCACCGTGTGCAAGAAAACCCACTTGCACGGACTCAATGTCTCAATTTCAACTCTAACCACCACTGACAACCTCAAAGTTCAGTGGACAAGGGCCCTCCTACGCAGAGCACATCTTATCAGTGAAGGAGGAAGATAGGCAGAGGGAGATGAAAATCTCGCCAAGCATGGAGACCAGAGTAGAAGCTGTTAACTCAACGGCGACCACCAGAAACATCCCAGTAGGACTCCTTTCCATGGCTGGACGAACGTCTAACCAGAGTCTTCCAAGTCGCAAGGAGTTAGCGCTCACCACGACTGAAAACAGAAAAAATGTAGTAAGCAGACTTAGTATGAAGTAACTGGGTTAAGGTATTCTACCTGACATGAGGTAAGACCTCGTAGACTAGCCTCCTTTGTTTGGCATTGTCGGTTTAACAGAGATGAAGTCCCGGGGCGGACTGCAGGTAAATCCGACCACCTAAAATTCCGAGGACCTAACCTGACCTTAACTGGGTCCAAGGTTCCAGCTTTCCATCTGCATCAGATGTAGGTCAATTTTAAGAGATTGGAGCAATTTCAGTCAGGTAGTCTACCACTTTATGTCCACGCCTGGAACATCAACAACTACCGGAAGGATTGCCGTGGAATTTGGTACACATGCATGTCCTCCATCTGGATGGATTTGGTGGTCCTCTGACTTTTTTCGTCCAAGTGCCAACACCAGGTCAACATTTTAATTTGGCCCATTCTTACCAATGATAGAAGACTGCTACATTTACTCAGAATTGAATCAGAAAAGCAAAGAACTCCATCCAGCAGCTCCGATTTGCAGAAGGATCCCCCAGAAAGCAAAACAAACCTTGAAGTTGATTTCAATTTAAGCATTAATGCCTCAGGTACGTTTATTCCTGTTTTCCATAGAAATAATCAAATATTGTCTTGGCTTGGTTGTCATATTCAGCTTCTCTGCTTAATACTTGAAAGGCCTACTGCTTTCTGTAATAGCTGTCTTCTGCACCCTTTTTACTTGTATTAGATGGAGGCAGGATCAGGAGGGAGCTGGTGTTGACATTTCATTCCATGCTGTACAACGTAATTTGAAGTTATATTAAAATGCTTAAAAAAAGTCAAAATCAATTAATTGGCTTGTTTATAATTAATCATAATTTATCACGCTTGCTGACTCTAAATCAAGCCAAGGCCGGTGGGGTGCTGCATGCATGTGTGCCCTCTATTGGCCGTTAGCATAGCTGTAGACCCTTTTTTAAAAAAGTGTGCACCTTTCAACCTTTGTTATTATTTTTCTTCTATCTCACATTTTACTGGAAACTGTTTCAAATGCAACAAATTCAACATTAAATCTCAAATCTTTATCGTTTGCTTTTTTTTACCTCCCTGAATTGGATGTTTTCATCATTTCACGTTTTCAACCAGCCGTGACAGCGTGCGGATGGTAATCATTTGTTGGCAGTGGGGAACGGGGGCCATTGGCCCCTCTACATCACGCCCCTGGCCCACATTTGTTTTAAGTACTGGGTACTCATGTAATAATGTAGTAATGACTGAGCACTCATGGACCGGAACATTAACATGCCTTGTTGCATCCCGGCCGGTGGTCTCTAGTTTTGATGTGACGTTGGCCCCCTCGGAGGCTGATAAAATCCTGACTGTGTAATTCAACAAATGTTAGTTCTCAGTTATATTAAAAAGCCACGTGTAAGATGTGTGGCGCATCAATGGGAAAGCAGGGGACTTCTTTTACACAAATAATGGGACTGGCCATTCTGACTGACATCTTGACAGCTTCGACGACACCCTGTTCTGCTTCAGTAACACCCATGTATTGTGCGGGTGCATGTATTCTCTGCATGAGGCCGTGTGTCCATACGTGCTTTTTTAAAAATGTTTTATGTGTGTGCGCTGTGCGATCTTGTGTCTTCGATGTTGTGCGCGAGTATCTGCTAAAAGAAATCTTTCTTGTCAGAGCAAGATGTGGTTTTTTGACACGTGCTGAAAAGCTTTCAAACAGAAAGCACCAAAGGAAAAAAAAAGAAGCCTTTTTTCCTCACACACACACCTACACGCCCATGACCAAACATGCACACACACACACACACACACACACACACACACACCCACCCTGCCTTTCTTTCTGTCTTACGGTGGGTTTTTATAGTCTTTGTCTCAGGCTGGGTATCTGGGTTTCTTACCATGACAACATGTTGTAGATGTATGGAGCTTTGTTAACGAAAAAACTAATTAATCAGTAAATCAGGATTTGAGAGCATTCAAGGACAGATTTGTCAGAACTCAGAATAAGGTTGAAACACAAAATCCTCATTTGGTGCGCTCAGTTTTTAATCCACTCCGTGAGCTCCAGCTGTTCGGTCAGATTCTGATCACTATGGGGCTAACAGTTTTTGGTCAACAGGTCATACCCGTATCTGCCTGGGTGGAGTAACAGGGTCATGTAAGTTCTTTATCAGGTGGCAAAGTTGATGCTGCTTGCTGGGAAGCAGCCAGATGCTGTTGAGAAGGTGGGACTAACAAGATGATGCTCCACTTCTCAGGTCAAACTAGATGGCAGTTGGGCACCACAAACCTGCAAAACCGTCACACTGAAGACGGAAGACACAGAGAAGCTAAAAGCTAAAGTTGTTTGAAGCACATGCACGTATGTACAAGTGTGCAAATCACGGCGAGGTGTTCAAAGTGAATGTCATTTTGAGTTATAAGTTAAAAGTTACAAAGATGTATTGCACTGTGCCACAAGTTGTGGAAAATGTTATTCGAAAGTCCAATTAGTGAGTCCAGGAAGACCTCAGCAGCCTTCCAGTCCAAAGTGGGTGTGAGGAAGAAAGCAAATAAGCACGTTCTGGAAAAACTTCAGGAGGAAGATATCCTAATCAGAACCCCAAGCCACCTCAACTGGCTCCTTTCAAATGGAGCTGCAGTTCTACTCAGAGCTCCCTCCAGACATCAGAACCACAAGAACCAACCTTTCTACTCATATCTTAAGATGCTGCTCACTCCGTATTGAGTGTTTTGTCAGAGTGCCCTCCCTCATACTTACTCCCGACATCTGCTCTCTGCTGGACTGGTACAGTAAACGTAGCCATTGTCTCTACTTCTCACACATTATGATACTGTGATGCACCATTGTGCTGTGACACATTGGCGAGGTGTAGACTGTGTTTGTGCTTGTGGGTACCGGAAGGACCCAGCGGGGCATGGACCACATCTTGCCTACATGAAATAGCGCATTAGTTACGTACCGTAACTCCAGATTCTACGAGTAATCTAAAGTCGCAGCCCGGCTGCCGCTAGTGGGTTCATTCAGACTTTTAGTCTAACTTACGCCCACTTGTACACAAGGTCTCACCTTGTGGGGTGGGGGTTGGTGGTTGGCTTCCTGGGGGCCCGCTTGACAACCCATGGAGTAGTGCATAGGGAGGACGAAGTTACAGTTCCAGACTGTCTTTCTTTTTCAATTGAAGTAGGTTTCCCTCGTGTATTCAAACAAATGTTTGCTCTTTTGCCAGCGAATCACTTATCGGTGTGCTCTTTATGCAGCCCAATCAGGTGCTCCTGTCGTCTAAACTCCCAACACTGGACCTATCTTTAGCAAAGTTGCCATGTTTCGAGATTTGTGAGTACGTTGTTGTCGCTAATGCTGGAACCGGGTGGGTAGAACAAAAATTAAACCCTCGTTGCAACAAACCATGGCATTTCATTTTCAATTCTCGCAATCACAAAACGTGTGAGCAACTTTGCACAAATTGAGAGCACAGAAATGTTGCCTCATTGTGTGACGGCAAAAGGAGCACCGGGACCGCCCCCCCCCCCCACTCTCAGGGAAACTATGACTCATGCACCTGCCTGAAGTGCAGCTGCAACCGGGAATGTCACAGATTGGATCCTCTGACAGATACTTTCTCCCTTTTGTGTCCGGATAGCCGTCACTTTGAAGGACCGCATTTTCAGTCGGGCGGGAGCAATTCATTCAGTCAGAGACTGACTCTTTGTTTTCATCAAGGTCAAAACATTTCTCTGTTATGTTCTGCCTCTCACAAGATGCACAGGAGCACGCACAACACTCACCAGTGTTCAGTTTTATGGCCAGGAAGAACTCCAACAGAGAGAGGAGGAGGAGGAGGAGGAGGGGGCGAGGAAAGCAGACAGTGAGAGATTTTACTTGTCACTTGTCACTGACCCTGTCAGCGCCATCGTGACGACCCACTACACCTATTGTTTGTTTGCTGTCTGTTTGTGTGAGTCATCAGCACAAATGACAGTTTGCCTCTGAAATGCGCACACACACACACACACACACACACACACACTGTGTAGGCGACATTACCTCATTGTGTGTGTGCGTGTGTGTGTCCATAAAGGCTTGTGTGTTTCATTTGGTAATGACCACGCATATGTACACTTGAAGTTGTGTATTTGTGTCTCCATTCGGACAATGTAATCACGCATCTGTGTGTGTGTGTGTGTGCATGCGTGTCAACCTACTGTAGTGAATCTGATGACATTGTAACTCCCACTGACAGCTATCCAATTACACACCCGGTAGGGGAAAAAAAAAAACACAGGCGCACTCTCAGAAACACCTGCCGGTTTTGAATGCAGTTGCGCGGCAGACGGGGACCTTTTTGTGACCTTTTCATGACTAGTTTTCCGGAATTATTTGTTTTACTGGGGAAGCGGTGTGAGTGAGGAACGAGGGACCGAGGCAAAGTATGCACGTGCCTGTAACTGTGTATGTGTGTATTCGTAGCCTCACAATTACTCGGTGATGGTTTCCTGTCTGGATTTTGGTCCAACCACAGCTCATTTCAAGGTTTAAAACGATATTCATTTCAATATTGAACGTGGCAAAATGTATAACCTAACGCTACACTGTTGACAATGGAGCTACATATTGCTGGACACAATGCTAAACTTGGAGTTGGATGTCCTGGAACAGTGCTAAAGTGGTTTAGGTGCTGCTTACAAGACAGGGACTGCCTCCTCCTAAATGGGAGAGCATTTTCCAATGCGGTCCCTTATTTACCTCAATTGCAATTATTAACAAAGTCATTAATTCCAACTTATAAACCCTTTTGAAAACGGTACTTTTTGCTATCTAATGCGATGCCCTGTTTCATCCAGGAAGGAGACGGCACGCCGTAGTCAAACACGGCACATTTGCGTGAAGTTTGGCAGTTAATATCGTGGTGATGATAGCCTTGTCCCGTGTGTCTTAACGAGGACCACACCTGTGACAGTTTCAGGTCACGAGGCGGCGTCTCTCAGCACACCTGCCAGCCTCTTTTTGTTTGTTTTTTTTCGTCGGTGGAGAGAGCTTCAAGCTGAGGGACTTTCACCATTCGGCTGACAGACGAAACCGAGTCATTTCTTCATCATAGCCACGGCGGCAGAAATATGAAGGGCAGCAAAATATCTATCTAGTCTGATTCAATGGCATGAACACGGGGAAATATAACAGAGAGACGTGCAAGAAACAAATAAGGAAGGTACATGGGAGTAACTTTTCTACGCAGCATGGATCTGGCGTTGGTTGCTTGGTAACTCGCAAACGGTAAGCTAGTTTGTATCACGGAGCCAATGGTCCAAAAAAACACACAGTAAATCAGTCTGCTGTACAGTGCAGGTGCAAGCAGCAGGAAGCTGACTGCCGCCACTGGGGGGTCAGCGAGGACGGAAGGAAGCAAGAACGGTACGACATAAGGACATGAAAGACTGAAGGACTGTAAGAACGAAGACAATGTCGAGTACGCCGGCAGCGGAGGTGGAAAGAACGACGGTGAGGAACACGTGGAGTGATGGAGGAAGTGAATGATGAAAGAAAAGGATGATTGGAAGAAAAGACCGAAAGGAGAAAGGAGGTGAGAAGCATTACGGATGGGCTATGGCGAAGGATAACAGGGGAGGGACGAAGGAAGGAAGGATTCGGTACGGAAGATGCCAGTTTCCACGGTGCACCCAGTGGTTAAGTTGAATTCAACGTCTGCGAAAGCAGGAACGTTTCTCAGTGTTCATGGAGAAGTCCTAATTAGCTCAGAGAGAGGCAGAGATCAACTTTCAAGTCCAGCTGGTTTCTATATATATGCGTATAAACAGTATATCCTTCGTGTATATATGTGGATGTATTTGCATGCAAGTGTGTCTGATCATGTGTACGTATCAGCGCGGAGAAGTGACAAGCCGGTCTCTCCCGGCAGACTTCAGAGCCTCTGCAGCAGGAACTATCATCGCCCACATCAATGGGGGGGATGTCAACATCAAAACACTCCTCCTTCAGCTGAAACCTCTGGGCGCCTTTTTCTCCCTAATTAACGCACCTCTTCGCTGTTTTCAGGGGAAAAACACTGCACACCCCAGACACATCAATAAACGACGGATTACGGATCAACTCATTAGCATCCAGGCACAGGTCTGAATTGGACGACGAGTCTTTCAAAATAAGAGACGAAATGGGCCTCTGTCGTCTGCGGCTGCCTTTCTCAAAATGACCCATACGGACATTTTCTGATCTGAAGGAATTACGCTCATTTGCTCTCTCGGCGAGAGTTAGCTGATCAGACTGATACCAATCTCACGTCTGCGCAGCAAATAAATATCTAGCCATTTAGCCGAGCTTAGCATAAAGACTGGGAACAGCTAGCCTGGCTCTGTACAAAGATAACAGTCCACCCACCAGCTCCTCCAAAGCTCACTAATTGACCTGGGTTAGCGTAACAGAGGTCTGGCCGTCTTTGTGGACCCTAAATTGTGCAACCTGAGGCATGTAACTGGGAAGGAAATGATCTGCACCATTGATATTGAACTGCTGGCCGTGGATATAAGACCTTCATGTCTGCTGCGAGAGTTCTTGCAAGCCATCTCAAAATCCTTTGTGACGGCGCAGTGGTTAGCACTGGGAGGTGGAGCAGGGTGGAGCGGGCAGCATGTATCCTGCAAGACGAGGGAGAAAATAAACGAGCCTGGATTGGCTGTTTGCTGACGTAAAGGGGGGGCATGCCGCTGTTTTCCTAACAACAAACCATGGATAACTAAGGACATTAAAGCCCCCTTGATCAAGAGGATGAGGGCATTCGTGGCAGGCAACAAGGAAGGTGGCTGAGGACAAGCTCCACCAAGGTGGACAACAAGGTTAACCACGTGTTAGAGAGCCATTAGTTAGGTTTAAGAAAAGACAAAACACTGTCCCACCTGGGATTCGAAGCACCACGTGATGAAGCTCTGTGCTTGATCCATTCAAATATCCATCTCAACCAGTGAGGGACACTCTTTATGCCGACTTCCTAAAGCCTATCTGCGGTAGGGCACTAAACCCCGCGGCCGAAAATAGACAACCACTGCCCATGCTGAACACCGTGCTGCTGTCATGCCAACGCTCAACGCCCCCGGTCACTTGCGGCGTAATCACCCGCGGACAAACGCTCACGCCGGCTGTAAATAGGCGAATAGCTGCTGTGCGACTAATAGTGTAAGTAGACACACATGTGGCATGACGTCAAGGGCCTATGCTATTTTAGCTGTTTTAACAGACAATATAGCTCCCTCTCTCTCTCTCTCTCTCTCTCTCACATTCACAATGCCCAATGTTTGCATGTAATGCGCGACTCAGAGAGCAGCGGAAACAACTTTCATCGCATCTATTTTGGCGCATATTTCAGCGCCATGAAAGGAAATATATATATTATATGTGGATTTCTAGCAGGTAACCGAGGGGTGTTCAAAACACAGCAAAACAAAAGGCACATTTATTTTCAAAGTACAAAGACCACGCAGGCTGATTTCAGTATTTCAGTTCATTCATGACCGGATAAAAACAACCTACCGATCTGATAACTGCTAGATGTGGATCTCGTAATCGTGAGATACATGACCACCACAACAACCGAGCACAATCTACAGCATGAGTTCCCATCAACAGGTCCTTCGAGTAGTGCGTGCCCTTTTAGGACGACATCTCCTGATCTGAAGCCCCTATTTGGCAGGATGCCGTCGTTTGTCTGTGCTGTTCTAAAGCCGTTACCGATCGCCGTTGAACGATACGTCAGGTGTCACGACGCAACAACACTGTGGTTGGGGGTTTGGTTAGGGTGAAGACAGAGGCCATCGTTTGACGTGGATCGATATCTCACAACGATGAGAATAAAGGTCTCTCAAGATCTCGGAATTACAAGATACTTTCTCTCAAGTTTGAGGTATAAATCTCATTACGTCACACATCTGTAATTACATGTCAGTGCAATTTCCGGATGTCATAATTACAAGATCAAAGTACTTTAGTAATTATCATGTGATACAGATGATGGGGGGGGGGGGGGCAGCCATGGTATCGAGGTCCTGCCCATACACTTCACCATGAAAGCACCAGGGTCAAGGTTTGGCCCATGTCCCATCTGCTAACATGAAGGGGGCGGGGTTTATTGCCTATACCGCAGCCAGGCACCCGGGGCCGGGGGGGGGGGGGGGGGGGGGGGTCGAGATGTTTTGGCTTCACTTTTGGGGCGCTGTCATGTGGGAAATGGGAAATGATCTCACTTACCTTCACGGTTCCCAAAGCGCTTTACAGATCAGGTCTCAGTCACCCATTCACTCACACACCGATGGCGACCGAGCTGCAGCGCAAGGCGCTGGCCTCCACCGGGGGATCGAACCCCCACCCCGCTCTACCCTGCTGTACCTTTAGCACCACTGCCAGGCAAACTTTGGTCCGTAACAAGGTGTGACTTTCCACACAGTTTGCTGTAGATATTAGCCCAGAGGACGAATGCACTGGAGCTCTTGCTCCCCGTCACTTCTCAACTGAATTAACTAATAACAAGAGCCAGACAGTATCTGCGTTGCTGCATTGTCACACAGAAGAGTGTATCTGATTTTGGAGACAGCACCATGCGCATTCACACACAGGAGCTGAGAAAACCCTCATCTGCTATCAGTGTAAAACTGAAGAAAGGTGTCGGGGGGGGGGGGGGTGACATTACAACTATTCACTGCTACCAATAGAAAAAACAAACGTACTTCCAGCCCATGAAAAATGAATGCAGAGAGAGAGAGAGAGCGAGAGAGCATGTTGTTGTGAATATTAATATCTGTATATGTATTTAAATTCACCTTACCCACTTACACACACACACACACACCATATTGCTGGTTTCAGCTGGCTGTAAGAGCAGACACATTCTCTGTGTTTATGGAGAGATTTAATGGACTTCTAATTGGTAGTTACACACTGGCCCTGTGGGTTGTTACTAACGACACACTCACAACAACTACAATAACACTTCTGTATGTGTGTGTGTGTGTGTGTGTGTGCGTTTAGCTGTGTATGTGTGTGCCTTCTCTGCCACTTCACATGGCCATCGCTATCCTCCTAAGCTGGCTATATTTTAGAGGCAACTCAAATATATGTCATGCGGTGTGTGTGTGTGTGTGTGTGTCAGTGTGTGTCTATACCCAAAAACATGGGTTCATGTTTACACGCTAACTGGCGTAGCTACTTGTTTCTGCATGTCTGTGCAGACAATTTCATGTCTTTTTGTTGTTTTGTTGTCCAAATAAGAAGCACTTGCTCCTCATATGTATCAAAATAAATGACACCGGTATTTTTTTTTTTTTTTAAATATAGATATCATTGGTAGGGACTACAGTCTGATCACTGATTGGTCCAAGTTCTTTGTCGCTTTCAGGGAGTGAAATGAATTAGCAGGTCCTCCCAAAATGGATGGTTGGGTGTTTTAGGGTATTTGTGGATCATCAATGAACGTGATGAACGGCAACTTGAAAGATTTGTGGAGCGCTGACGTCATTTTACCAGACGCACTTGTGTTTGGAACGCCGCGTCAGGCACAAGCAAAGCTCATCCTCGTCGGAGGAACCAGGCCCCATTTCCAACCAGACGTTGTGATGTGATGCACGGTTTTTGCGGTTTAACCAACCAAAAGAGGACAAAGAAGATGGGCTTTTTTTTTTGTTGTTGCCGTTGTTCAGGCTATTCGGTGTGTCTCTGCAAAATGACCTGGAAAAACCTAGCGTAGGCGCGCGTGTCATGTTGACGTGGGAGCAGCATTTTTTTAGAGGTAGAAGAGAAACGGGGGGGGGGGGGGGGGGGGGGGGGCAGAAAGAGGTTTGTAAATATATATAGGGAGAGAGAGAGATGGGACAGAGGCATGAGAGGGAAATAGGAAGACGGAGAGAGACAGGCGACGAGACAGACGGCAAGACAGAGCGGGAAAAGAGAGGGCAGATAATTACTCCCTTCTCACTGCTGTCATATAATACAATGTACAACAATAACCCTTCCTTATGCGCGCACACACACACACACACACACACAGATAGAGAGGACGCTCAGAGGAAAATGAAACCCTTTTCATCTTCACTATGGATAATCCTGCACTATTAACCCTGCTGGGAAAGATAAAGACGAGAGAGAGAGAGAGAGAGAGAAACGTCTGTCCCAGTTTTCGACTTCTCCGCTGCCACGATGCCGCCGTCACAGGGTGTGTGTGTGTGTGTGGGGGGGGGGGGGGTCGTTACAAACTGTCCAATCGCGCGCCAGAATGCAAGTGCACCTACGCTCTCTCTGGGACAAGCAATCAAATCAAATCTGATTTCGGACCACTTCCCTACCCTCCTCAACAGCCCCCCCCGCCCCCCCCCCCCCCCCCCCAAAAAAAAAAAGACAGGGGGGGGTCACCAAAACAGAAAGTTGAGCTTTAACCGGCGCGCTGCTTTCCTCACCTTTGAGGCCTCACGCAACTCAGTCATCTCACGTGACACCACTCCAGCCAATCGAATCTGTGCATTCCGCATAAGCGTTGCAACTCCACACACACACACAGAAAAGATGTCAAAGAAAGAGAGAAAAAGAGAAAAGTAGACAGAAAACATGAAAAAGGGGGAAACTCGAGCTGCGTTTTAATTTCATCTCTCCAACATTAAGCACGTTTTTTTCTTTCAAAAGGCACTCTAATCCCTCCAGTTCAATGCGAAAAACTGACAACAAACACTGTTGAAGTATTATGGAACTGTACTTTCTGATGTTCCGGACCTTTGCTTGCAGGAAATGCTTGCTGGCGGGCCACTGCAAATGGCCAGCGGCGTATCAAAGTTCATTATGTTGAAATAAATATTTAAAGTTTTCACTGACTTTCGTGAGACGGCCTCGCCTGTCACCCGTCTCCACAAATTCAGCATCGGCGTACACCCCCCCCCCCAGCACTAACTTTTTTTCGATTGGTGTTAAGCTGCCGCCAATCCTGAAGTCGACACCCGTTTAAAAAAAAAAAAAAGGTTTTCGCGTCAAAATGCTTTCCAATTTCTCGTATTGCTGAATGCTGAATTTACCGCGTGAAACGTTCACTGTGTTCGCCAAAGGAACTCGTGGTGCGGCGAGGATGCAACGATCCTTTGACAACCTGGGCCTTCCACCTTCTTTTCCGGCGTGACTTAAAGAGGGCACCCTTCAATCCACATCGCCGCGCATGTGGTAGAGACGGCAAACTATAAATAGCAATTAGCTGTGGGAGTGTGTGTAGGTGTTAGCATTAAGCTTCAAACAGCAGGTTCGCTTGCCCGGGCCAGTACACAATGGCTGCCTCTCCCCCTCCACATCTCTGCTGTCTCTCCTTTCATGTTTGTCTGCCCCCCCCCCCCCATCAGCATCGTTCTTTCCCATCTGTCTCTGCCCATCATTACCTTGCTCTTTTTTTGGCATCTCTTTGACTTTTTTTTTTTTCCTCCCCTCTTTTTCCTCTCTCATCCTTGCTTCTCTCTCTCGAAATAATTATACACCATGTGAGGTCTGCTCTGTCTGCCAACACCCACACAGGGCAAAATGCAATCTCACACACACACACACACACACACACACACACACACGAAAGCCAGTTGGACGGCCAATCTGTGGCTGACTTTGAGATCACCTACGGTTGGGGAAAACCTGGCATCGCCGACGTCCACCGGGAATACCGGCCAAAAGTTTGGGACTCGTCACTGCGCCGACATGAGGAACAAAACACAACGTGACCCGAACAATACGGCGACCACCGATATTGGCTGCGTAAATGTCAGCGCACAGCTAAATGTCCAGGGTTCGGCGGGAGGCAGAGGGTCAAGATGAAACGACCAACGGCAGCGTCACCGACTGCGCGCGGAGCTGATGAGCTGTCTGCGCTCACCGTTCGTCTTTCGGGCTTTGAGTGAATAAATGGATGCAACCCCGATTATAGCAGCCACCCGAGGAGTGCAGAGCCCTCCTGCAAATGAAGTCAGCATTGATAGCGATGGCTGGAAAACATCAATGGTACACTTGCAGAATCCGTGTCGGAATAAACCAAAAAATTCTAACCAACCGAACCTTGAGCCGGGGACTATCCGTCAAAGTCGAACTGTCACGTCCATTTGTAACTGTGGCAGACATCCTGCTGGCGATGAGCGAGCGTGACCTTCGCGTTCACTGCGGGAGGAGGTTGTTCATGATGTTTACGAGAGGATTTAGCGACGACAATTGGCGGGAAGCGGCTCTCAAAAAGCAGGAGTTTTATCTCCTGCGACCGCAACGCAAGACGCTAAAAGGTGAAGAAGTTAAAGGGTACTTTCTGAGGGTGTTGGTTCCTCCTGAGGACGCGAATCTTTGCAAACCATAACAAATCACGGCTACTGAAACCTTCAGAAGCCTTTTCTGATCTGCCACCACTATGGTCAATAATAATAATAATAATAGTCATGATGCCCTCTGACATCTGACTCGGCCATCTCAAGGGGCCCTTCTCAAACGGTGCCGTGCCATTTTTCCGACAGCCCATTATATGAGTTGTTGCAGGGGTGACGTATTTTTGAAGACAAACCCGGAAGTCAGCGTCGCCCCCCGGGTTCCCTCGACTAAAAGCCGGTGGGATTGTTCCACGGGATTTGGGATTATTGCAGAAAATAAGCTCTGTCGCCGCCGCTGAGCTTCGCTTTTAAGAAAACATAGATATAGATGTATAGACACGTAAAAGCTTCAGAATTCACCAGTGGGGGGTATCTACTGATTTTATGTCGTAGAACAAAACGTGGAAATCTTCAGCTTGTGTTATCAACGGACCTTTTATCAGGCATCTGACCAAACACCCATTCAAAAAAGACCATCGACTTCCAGACGAGGGAACCCGGAAGCCTAAAAATGCTGACTCATTTCCGGGTTTTAGGACTCATTCCTGCAGCATTCCAAAACCCCAACAGTCCGAAGGCCCATTTGTCAGAAAATACACACTTTCCCTGCAGTTGTTAGTTCAGTGGCTGCCGGCCCAGTGCTTACTGTGTAACAGTGAAATGATGTCAAGTCTTTTATCATCTGAAAAATACTGCTCCAGCGAGGCTACTCACGTCAAAACAAGATCTTGAAAATCTCAAGGAGACTGGACCACTGAAACAACCTTTTCTTAGGTCTGCCAGAGAAAGCCTTTAGGCAACTTCCATTTGTCCAAAAATGTAGCTGCTAGAGCAACAAAAATAAAGAAATATGAACATGCTGTGCCCATGGACCACATATCCACGCGGCGGCCATCTTCCTCAGGGTCGAAAAGCTCAAACGCCGTACGGTTGTAGGGAGTCTGATGGATCGCTGTCATGTCACCGCTTCCCGATTTGACCGGTGACTGAAAAGGCAACAGACGGCGAAAATCCGGAGGGACGAGGTCAAACAGCATATTCGATAACCCCGTTAGCGGCCGTTTGACGACATTACTGTGCTATTACTGGTCTGTCCCAGCCTCTGTGCTGATGAAATCAGTTTTACAGTACTGCCGCTGGCCCACCAGTCCCTTACTGGGCTACTGGACACTTTGCGACTTTGTCTGGTCCCCCAGTCAACACAAAACACCTGTCCACCTTTGGGTGATCCTTTTTTTTTTGTTGTTGTTGATGATACTATTAAACGATCTGATTGTTATGTCTTATCTGTTTCCTCGTGCAATTTGTACGGCACTTTGAACTGAAAATGTTCAGTGACAAAAGTAACAGTTCCTTCCTTTCCTTTCCTCCCTTCAGCCCCCCCCCCTCCCCACCCACCCCGTTTAATGCTCGGTTTGCTTTGCTGAACACAATGACTCCAATCCTCTCTCCATTCGTCGCGGTTCCTCTCTCCTCCCGTCCTCCTCCTTTGGATCTCTTCATCTCCCCCTCCCAGTTAATCTGCTCTTGTCTTTTTTCTTTTTTTTCTCCCCGCATCTCTCCTTCTCCATCTCCTTCCTCCACACTGACACCAGACTTTTTGAACGACGCCCCGAAGCTTTTTCTTTTGAATATTCTTATTTTGTTCGTATTTTTCCATTCCAGTTTTTTTTTTCTCTCTCTGTCTGCATTGATGCATGAGCCTCATGCGTGTGCACGTCTCAGGACTTATCTGTGTTTATTTAGCTGCGGAGAAAGAATGGAATGGTACACACACACACACACACACACACACACACAGACACGCTGTAACCAGGACTAGCTGGTGGCAGAGGAAAACAGGAAAAACGTCTGCAGAGAGCGTTCGCCATTGAATAATTCACTTTGTTTTTGTTGAGTTTTAATATTTGAAGATGAGTTGATAGTCGGGGTTTTAAGTCTTCCGTAGACATACATGCAAATAGATCTTTAGAAGCATTTTAGCACAAAAGAAAATTGGGGGATTTGGGGTTCCAAGTCATGTAGTTTTGCCCTTGAGCAGTAAGAAAGTGAACAATTCCACACTTATCTTAAGCTTCACAATTGTTTTGGGAAACCTAGCAAGAGGGAAATAATTATCAGTATCTTAAATACCGTAAATTGTCAAATAAAAATATTCAATTAATGGCAAAAAATGTTTGTGCTTTCGATGCAAAGTCGGAATCAGAATCGCACAGTGTAGCCTCGTCCCTTTCGCGTTTTGCACCGGCGCCACAAAGCGGGAACGCTTGTCAGGTGCTAAATCTTCCTCGAGTTACCCGACGTTTTGTTTTTTTCTCGCTTCTCCTCTTAGGAGTAGCCGACGGTGGGCAGCGTTTCAGTGGCCGAGTGAAGTAAATCCGGCTCCTTGAGCGATCAGCTGCAGCCCTGCAGTTGGAGAGCGTGCAGCTGTGGCTAATGCTAATGCTAGGCGGAACGACAGCCACGAGTGTGGGTTTGCCGGAGGAGAGTCAGCCTGTGTTAGCGTGACACAGACGCCGAGCGACTTCAACAAGCGCCTTTTCCACTCACCTCGTGACAGACGAGAACGACACCTGTAACCATGGTGACTGTAAAGATGCCAACGGCTGTTGCCTGAAAACGCTTAAAAGGCTCGAAAATGCACGACCAAAATAACGCTCAAATTTGTCACGAAAAGTAGACTGAAATGTCTTAATTTCTCCGTGACGAAAACTAGATTAAAGCAAAAATCAAATGAGGGGAGAGCAGTTGAGACAATAAGAGGAGGGAGAGGAGAGGAGGAGGAGTCGAGGAAGAGCATGGGGGAAGAGGA
This sequence comes from Enoplosus armatus, assembly GCF_043641665.1. Taxonomy (NCBI): domain Eukaryota; kingdom Metazoa; phylum Chordata; class Actinopteri; order Centrarchiformes; family Enoplosidae; genus Enoplosus; species Enoplosus armatus. The sequence goes on from NC_092196.1 coordinate 1,707,807, forward strand.
TAGCAAAGCTGAGGAGAGAAAGGAGATAACAAGAGGGAGAAGGGCGTGTGATGGTAAGAAGAAGAGACAGTCCTCCTACATGCCCATCACACACACACACACGCACACACACACACACACACACACACACACACACACACACACACAAGCTTAGTATTTTTCTGAGGCCCATTTAGTTTGATCTGCTCTCACAGAGCAGCATATCACTCTCTCTCTCTCCCTTCCCTCCTCCCTCCGTCTACAAACATCTAATCATGTGGCTCGCTCTATCATTCCCCCCCCTCATCTCGCTCTCCCTCTCTCTCTCCTCAGGCACTGTCTGTCTAGCTCTCTCTCTCTCTCTCAGTCTTTCTTTCTCTCCTGTACTACCTCATAGACCCCCTTCACACATGGGTGGCTAGTTTTTTGGCCAATCCCAGACTCGTACCGCTTTACCGTATTCTTTGTTATTTATTTATTTATTTTTTTTGGTATGTCACAGCGGCTGAGAACCCCCACCCCCACCCCCACCCCCACCAAACACTTTCCCAATGTTGGAAAACACCTTTTTACACGCGGCACACAGAGAATCCGACTGCCTGGGAGTGTGTGCACATTTGCATTTCCCTATCTGTATGACTAACCCCCCCCACCCCCAACCCCCTCCCGTCTTCTGGTGACGCCATTCGGAACAGCTGTAAACACTCTTGCCCTCAGACGTGATGAGACAACACTTTGTAGAGACTAACTTTGTTTCCCTGTTTATAATATTTGAGTCCCATTGCACGAAAGCAGACTTTCGGCTCAAATCCAACTTATGGTCGGACTTTAGATGTCATCTGTCGCAAAGAGCTGTCTAGTTCTTGAGTATCTTAACCCTCCTGTTATCCCCTCCATTTGTCAGGAACAGCAATGATGTTTAATTATCCAAAAGGTGTCCGAAACAAAAAAAAAATCCTAATAAGCATTGTTAATATTTAATTACTAACTATTCTATCAATATTTAGTGCAATTGTGTTCCGTAGAAACATATTTCACAACATTTGCCTGACGCATATTTGGGGATGAAGAGCTGAATGTCTTGCTTGGAGGAATAGGAACAGCAGTTCCCCCATCTGGTTCAAAATCAGAATCATTAGAATCAGAATTGAGCTCAAGATGGTCTTCGTCTTCAGACGCACCCTCCTCTATTTCACTGTTATGATCCAAGATGGCTTCCAGAACCTCCCGGAATGTCGTCATCGGTTGCAAATATGTGAGATGAACCATTTTCATTTTAGATGTTGATTACACTAATTAAGGCCATACTGAAAAAATAGTAACTATTTTTCCTAGATCTTCAAACTTTAAAACGGGTCAATTTGACCCGTAACATAACAGGAGGGTAGGACGGATTTGCCACGAATTCTGGGCAAATTAAGACTCGGCTGACCGGCCGATCACGTCAAAAAAAAAACGCTCAGCTCTCTTGAGGAATTCAACAGCTACAGGACATTTTTTACTGGGGGAAGAATTCAGCAAAGAGGGTAACAAGACAAAAAAAAAAAAGCTTAAGCGTAACACTCCTCAACACAGTGCAGAGCTGCTGTAGATTTCCGACAGCTCTCCCTCCCAGCGCTGTTAACAAAACCCACCAATTACGAGCCCATGTCCCTTAGCGCCGCCGGCCATTGGGGATGCTGATTGGTCACCATGGAAACACCGGCCAGCAGGCGTCGCCGACTGTTGCCATGTAAACACGGCTCTTGGTTCAGAGTGAGCCTGGGGCACCGAGACTAAACTTTAAGACTTAAAGGTCCCACATTGTAGAAAGTGAGATGTCCGTGTCCTGGTTTGATCATAAAGCAGGTCTCGGTGCTGTATAAATACTGTGGAAGGGTCAAAGCGCCCAGTCCACGGAGAAATGAAACACAGCCCCGTATTCAGGAACTGTGCCTTAACCCTCCAGACCCCAGTAGAATGCTAGAATGCTGCAGTTCACTGAGAAGCCTCGCTTAAATGGGCATTTTGATACAGACAAGCAGCTTCAAGCATCTCAAAACCAATAAGACATTGACATGGACAAAATGTATTGATCCCAGGGGGAGGGGGGTTACACAGTTACAGGTGCGACAATGAGACATATGTACAAATATAAGATATAAAAATGTAATTTGATACCAAACGTGGCTTTCACGTAATTCAGCACGTAAAAATCAGATAAAACAACAAATTGCACTGAAACTCCTTCCTCACACACAAAACACTTTTTTTTCTTCTCCGTTTGCTGTCCGACAACAAAGCAGGCCCTCCGCTGGATAACGCTGGGCTTTAAAATTAAAATAGATATGTCCCACACAGCAACATTATTGGAACAAACAGCGGTGATGTGGAAGCAGGTGGCATCTTTGTTGACTTATATGAGAAGAAAAAAAAAACAAAACCACTGAATATATATGTGGAAAAGTTGCAGCGCCCCGGTCAGTCCTCCCAAACCGGGTCTGAATAAAGATATAGAGCTGAAATGAGCATAATTTGGGACCTTTACTTCAGTGAAACTGTCCAAATAGACTAATTCAAGAGCGGACCAGTCGAAAATCCGGTGTGGACACATGAACGGTAGCTATTTATCTGGCCCTGGCACAGGAGATGACGTCTCTGCTCTTAAACCCCCGCCCCCCGACAAAAGCGATCCAACTGGCCTCGGTTTGCTTCTCCAGACTGGAGACACCTGGCGGAGAAAAACGCCACTGGTCTTTGCGCCGCGCTCGTTTGTTCACCGAGACAAACAGCGAAATGTCCAGACCGCGACAGAAACCGAAACAATCCAGGGGCCGTGTTCGTCAACATTACAGCTCTTGTTGGCTCTGGCCGCTGCTGAGCTGCAGCATTTCCAGGCTTTGTCAAGATTATTTCTTTACACTTCGCTTCACTTTCTAACACTCCCACCACACACACACACACACACACACACACACACACACACGCATAGCTCAATCCTGCCCCGCTGGCTACCTCTCTCTCTTCCCCTCCCTCCTTTCTCTCTGTCTTCCTCCTCCTCTTCAATCTCCTTACCTCATTTTCCTCCTCTTTTCTCTTCTCCCACTCTTGTCGCCATCACTGCTTTTACAAACCTTGATAAGCTGCGCACACACACACACACACACCGACAAATACAAGTAAGTAGAGGCAGAGAGAGACCGCAGAGAGAACGACTGAATGAAAAAGAGAGGGTGGGTTGGGGGGGGGGGGGGAGGAGGACTGTGCATGGCCGGTGGGTTGGTACAGATACAGCAAATGTAGAGTAGGCCAATCTGACAGGAAGGCATGTGCACGCACACACACACACACACACACACACATCCATCCAAGTGGAAAGGCGTGTGTATACAAACGTATGCATGTGTGTGTTGGCCTGTCAGCAGTGTGGACGGTGAACGGTACGTGTGTGTTCATGTGTGTTCATGTGTGTTCGTGTGTGTGTGTGTGTGTGTGTGTGTGTGTGTGTGTGTGTGCCTGTGTGTGCCACGCTTGACTGAAGAGAAGAAAGGGCTGAGCTCCGAGACAAAAACGATAAGAGCAAAGCCGGAGAAAGAGAAGTAAATACATGGCAGGGGAGGAAACGAGGGATGGAGAGGGAGGAAGGAAAGGAAGGACAGGATGATGCAGCTTTGTCACTGTGTGTGTGTGTGTGTGTGTGCGCGTGTGTGCGCGTGTGTGTGTGTGTGTGTGTGTGCGCGTGTGTGTGTGTGTGTGTGTGTGTGTGTAAAGAGGTAAAGCCTGCTACCTAACAGCTCATTATCATGCAGACTGTCGACTGGTGTATAGCTCCGCTGCCCTCTGTGTTTTTCCCGCTCACACGCAAACTTCAACACTAACGCCGTACACACACACACACACATGCACACACACACACACACACAGGTTGAGGCTAGCAAGAGGGTGAGTAAGCCTCATGAGGAGGGGATTCTGGCTGAAAATCTGCCTAATTTTAATCATTCTCTCTCTCTCTCTCTCTCTCTCTCTCTCTCACCTGCTCACACACAGATGCAAACACACACTGACACACACACACACACACACAGACACACACCTGCAGCTTAGACATGCCGAGGTTCACCATGGCAACGAGCAGAGGTACCACTCTCAGCTATTCGGGGGGGGGGGGGTAATTTTCTCGGAGGAAAGATTACAGGAACAGGAGTCTTCGAGCAAGACAATGTAGATTGTGTGGCTTGTCCCTGTCAGTGCCTCGTGCATATCAGGCAAGGTGCAAAACGCCACGTGTGTGTGTGTGTGTGTGTGTGTGTGTGTGTGTGTGTGTGAGAGCCGATTAATTCTGCCTCCTCTGATGGTCCTGGAGACTTCTCAAGGCAAGGCAGCAGAAGCAGGACACGACGCTGTCCGCAGACACCGTCTTTAAAATCCATTCCATGGTATTCTTCATTCACGAGTTCGCCACTTCCGCCCTCGCCTTCCATCCATCTCGACGCGCGGCGCATGCCCTGACGTTTCTATCCATCCTTGTGACACCCTCATCTACCGCCTCAAATGCAGCAATAGCAACCGGTATCATTTTTTTTTCTCGTTTTCCCAAAAGCATCTTCAGGCTAAGATAGTGGTAAAATCCTGATGAACCTCCCAAAGCAAGAGGTGTTTCCCGAAAGCATCGGAACTTAAGACTTAAGAGCATCTTAAGAAGCCCGGGAAAACGTTCAGGTTCCGTATTTTCCACGTTTTTTTTTTGTATTTATGGTGTGTGTGTTCTTTTCCACATGCTCATATACACCGGGTTTAATACGGAAGTTGACATTTATGAGAGACGATGGTGCATTATGATGAAACATTTTCGGTTTCACATGAGACTAAGAGTAGCATCTGCCTCGAGCAGCGGCGAAGTCAAACAAAGTTCACTTTCTTAAACTCCCACCCAGGAACGTGAATCGCAAAGCTACAGACTGTTTACTGCACATTAAGTGTTGCTTTCATACTGAGAACGCACACTGCCCCTTTGCAACACTGTGATATGTGTTTTTTAATACAGCTCGGCTTACAGGCAGTTAAATATGCAATGCTACTTTAAAGTGTATTCAGCATCTTCTTAAGGTGATGCCGGGGACCAGCGGCCAAGAATTTTGATGATGTGGTCAGGGATTCCCTGCCTAGCCACCAAAGAACGACTGCTTTGATGACTGCTTGTGTTTGGCGGAGGGTGGAGGAAGGAGCGAGAGATGAGAATTTGGGCGGCCATTTGGCTGAGAACCACCTGCCGCCGCAGTAGCCGCCAAAGCCGACGGAAGGGGCTGAATCCGTGAACAGCTGGATGCCTTCCGGCTTGGTGACACGGTCATCATGAAAGAAAAAGATGCCATTCCAGGGGGAGAGGAACTGGTGGCACAGTTTTAGCTCCATCTTGCGTGCTTCGTCCAGCATAACGTGGTCATGGAGAGATGGATCGGATTCGGCTATAGAAAGACGATGAGACAAGAAGGATTGACCTCGAGGGGTGATACGCATGGCATAGTTGAGGTAGCTTAGCAGCAAGATAAGTTGGTGTTTGGCGCGTCTGTGAGCCGGAGGGAAATTTGAAACGAGTAGGGAAGTCTGGTGGATGTTCCCCGTAGGCAGGGATGCTTGGAATGAGACGAGTCAAAGATGGTGGCAAGAAATTCCAGAAATTCTCTGAGGAGAGAGGAACTCCAAGTCATCAAACGTTACCACGGACCCGACGCTGGGAACCTAGACGTGCTTGGGAAGCTCGGAGAGGGGGAGTGATGTTTTACTGCAATTCCGTGAACAGTTGAAAAAGTTTTACTTTATTGTCAGAGCGGTTGAAAAGGATGTTTCGCTAACTGAGTGTGTGCTTCGAGTGAGCGGCTGTCCGTTCGGATATGTTTGAAACTGGGGGATGGTCGGAGACAGGTTGACAGGGTGAATTTGGGTCTCGGCGGCTCCGCTTGTAGTCTGGGTGCCTGGATCTCGAGCGGGTCAGAGAGGGGGGCGTCTGGAAGGGGACGAAACGCTGAAGACAGGATCTTCCCCCGGAGCTACTGGAAGGCAACGGCCCGACAATGTTGGAGTTGTCGGAGGATGAAAAGTCGAGAATGCATTGGAATACGGATTGCTGAGCGCAACCGAGGCAGAGTTTTCTGTCACAGGTCATGTGAAAACTGAGTCTCTCTTCCCAAAACCTAGTTATAAAACATCGGGGTTTTTTTTTTTTTTTTTTAACAGGCGCAGAGTAGCCAGCTCACTATTTCTGTGTGGGTCGTTCTGTTGCCTTATCTTGTCCCATCGCGTGAGAGCGAGGCCGATCATGCAGCAAGCCACCGAAAGAAACAGATTGCTTACCACTGAAAACCGTTCAAAGATGAGTGGACACAGAAATATGCCTTTACCCCCCCCCCCCCCCCAACAATAAATACAGCAAGGCCAGTATGCCTGATCTGCTGTCTGAGTCTGTGGCAGTTGTAAAAAGAGGTTATGTTTAACGCTATGATGAAATAAAGAACAAGACCATTACCCACAACTGTCTGACGTAAGGACGCTCAAAACAATTGGGCTCAGAGCCCAGAATGACCGATCCACGAGAGTCCCCTCCCAGTCCCTCACAGTTCAACAACATGCGAACGAGTGTTCGAATGTATGCATGGATGCAGTTGCTCAAACGCTGCTAGATGGGAGACAAAAAAATTAAGCAAATCCCGCCATCAGCTACGACAGCTACCAAAAAAGAGCTGACATTTTAGCAGAGGATGTGCAGTCACAGCTTGATGCTGCTATTAATAGTGCACCATGCGCAGACTGAGCAGTGGTTGAATCGACTGACATGTGTGACAATGCCCAGCTTTTGGTGTTCATGAGATTTCACTACGCAGAGAGGAGGGATTTCTGTGAGGACCTGACAGCACTGGCAAAGACACAAGGAGAGGCCACAAAGTTGCTGTTGACGCTCAAGACATGTCCGTCTGAAATCCGGGGGTCTCCGTCACCGCCGATGGGGTGCCCTCCGTGATGGGAAGAGAGAGGGAGCCCAGATGTCTCTTCATACCACTGTATCATCCACCAGTCAGTGTTCTGTGCTCTACTCTGGCAGAAGAGTGGGCATCCTCATCCCATTGACATCGCCTGCTGATAGAATTCCTTTGAGAAGCTGATGCAAATGCAAACGACCTAGTGCTGCAACCGCAATGTAAGACGGCTGAGCGAAGAACAGGGTGCCAGAGCATCATTTGGGCCACTAAAATTCTTCTCAGTACAACAGAAGAGTCAGAAAGCCACACGGTTCTAAAAAAAACAAAACGGACGTAACAGCCTTCTTGGTCGACATCACATCACACCTTGGGACGAGCTTAACTCAAAAAGCTGCAGGGAAGGAACATCTCAGCGTGCGTGTCCTGTCCATCCTGAGAAACCTGGATCCCCGAGCAGATTGTACACACTCCCCAACACCGGAACAACACATTCAGGGAGGGTGAGAGAAGCTCCTTCTCGTGTTGGGTTTCTATGAAAAGTCACGGGAAACGTCAGTGATCGTCTCGGCTGCTCCTCTTCATCCGGAATCCACTTCTCCATTTTCAGGAGGCTAAGCAGACCTTCAAGTGGGCACATACTGGATCTCGACAGGTGATTCTTTCTGGCTACGAGTCGCGTCTTTCCTGGACTTACCAAAGTGGCGGTTTGGCTCTACTTACAGCTGTGAATACAGTGAACAGTGAACACTATCAACACAAAAAAAAAAAAAACAACGGTCCAAGATCGACCGGTGACCTCCCACTGAATGAGAGATGCAAAGAGAAGACAGAAAATGTGCAAAGCAGGAATAAGGCCATGCTGAGTTAAGAACTTGTGTCCTTCGTCCTCAAGTAATTGTTCAAATCAGTTGAACAAAGTTCAAAGTTGAATAAATGAGATCTGAGGTTGAGAATATTTGTAATGAGCACAGAAAGATGTTTTTGAGGCCTGTATTTTTTTTTTTTTATGTATTATGAGCTATTGTAGACAGGCAGGCTTTGTTGTTTTAATATTACTTGCTCATCCATCATACCTTCTCTGTTGTTGTACCTGATAGTTTTGCCAAAGATATGCACTTGCACTACGTTGGCCTTTTTGAGAGCATGCTTGCATTGCTAAGACTGAAGAATCTTTTTTTTTTTTTTTGCAAGACAACTCAATATAACTTGTGAAATGTGTCTGCACGACTGACACTAATAGGTAAGTCAGTACTGTTGAAAGCATAGCACCGTCGTCACTCTAGGCGGCAGTGGTGCACTGTCGCGCGGGAGGTGGAGCAGGGTATGTCGAAGTGTCCTTGAGCAAGACACTGAACCCTAAGTTGCTCCCGACGGGGGCCGGCACCTCGCACGGCAGCTCGGTCGGCGTCGGTGTTTGAATGTGACCTGATCTGTAAAGCGCTTTCAGGGCCGTCAAGGTCTTTTTAGCCAACTGGGCATGCTGAACGAAGCCATCAAAAACATACTGCTGCTGTGGTTAAACATGCTAATACAAAGGGGGATCAGCATTCTCAAAGGTCAATGTTCAGGCTCTGCCCTGCTGTAGGTACTCAGGCCTGTGCAGCTGACAGTGCGGCCGCAGCTTGTAGAA